>NW_015094507.1:2705512-2828951 GCF_001431845.1 Calidris pugnax
GGCGGGCAGCGGCCCCCGGGATCCGTCGCCGCTGCCGCCGCCTGAGAGGCTGGTCAGGGCCGGGGCGGGAGGAGCGGCCGGACGGGGTGGGAGCCGCGGCCGCCGCCTGTCAGGAGGGCACGGGACGGAGGGAGAGGGACAGGGACAGGGACAGTGAGAGGGACAGTGAGGGCGGCGGGGCCTTGCCCAGCCTTGAGGAGGAGCGGGCCTGGCGGCAAAGGCCGCGCCCCTCCCTCAGGGCCGGCCCCGGAGGCCGGGAGAGAGAGCTCGTAGGGGCGAGAAGGCCGATGGAAGCGGAGCGGGGGAGTTGAGAGCGGTGTTGCCCCGTTTCACTCGGAACCGGAGCCCGAGTGGGGCTCCCGGAGGTTGGGCAGCGGGAGCGGTGCCCTTGGGCAGCCCCCGGGCGGTGGGATGGAGCGACCCTCGGAGCGGGCTGTGCCTGGAGGGACGGGATGGCATCCAGGGGGACCTGGACAGCCTGGAGAGGTGGGACCATGTGAACCTCGTGAAGTTCAACCAAGTGCAAGGTCCTGCACCAGGGTCAGGGCAGTCCCAGGGACAAACACAGGTTGGGTGGAGAATGGCTGGAGAGCAGCCCTGAGGAGAAGGACTTGGGGGTGTTGGTGGATGAGAAGCTCAACACGAGACAGGAACGTGCCCTGGCAGCCCAGAAAGCCAACCCCATCCTGGGCTGCATCCCCAGCAGCGTGGCCAGCAGGGCCAGGGGGGGATTCTGCCCCTCTGCTCCGCTCTGGGGAGACACCCCCCAGTGCTGCCTCCAGCTCTGGGGCCACCACCAGCAGAAGGACATGGAGCTGTTGGAGCGGGGCCAGAGGAGGCCGCGGAGATGGTGGGAGGGCTGGAGCCCCTCTGCTGGGAGGGGGGGCTGAGAGAGTTGGGGGGGTTCAGCCTGGAGAAGAGAAGGCTCCGGGGAGACCTTGGAGCCCCTTCCAGTCCCTCAAGGGGCTCCAGGAGAGATGGGGAGGGACTCTGGATGAGGGAGGGGAGCCCTAGGAGGAGGGGGAAGGGTTTGACCCTGAAAGAGGGGAGATGATGGAGCTGAGATGTGGGGAAGAACTTGTTTGGTGTGAGGGTGGTGAGAGCCTGGCCCAGGTTGCCCAGAGAAGCTGTGGCTGCCCCATCCCTGGAGGAGTTCAAGGGCAGGTTGGAGGGGGCTTGGAGCAACCTGGGCTGGTGGGAGGTGATCTTCTGGGTCCCTTCCAATCTGAACCATTCTGTGATTCTATGATGACAAACTCCACAAACATCACCCCAGTGCTGGGGCTGGGGTGTTGTGCAGAGTTTTGTGTCTAAGTGGGGAGGGAGCAGCAAGGCAGGGTCCATGTGGGGATCCCCTGTGGGGGTCAGCAGCCAGGTGTAAGCCCTCAGTTCTGCCGCCAATCCACCATGAGAGGGGGGCTTATTCCAGTTCATAGAGAAGCCCTCATGCTGGTTGCTGCCCACTTGCCTGCTGCAACCTCTCCTCACGGCCTGGACAAGTCCCTCAAGGCTTCTGTCCCAAAGCACTGTAAGAAGTGGGTTCCAGATTGGGGATAACGTGTCTGTGGGAGAAGCTGCAGGAGCCAAGTAAGGAACAGAGCCAGCTGTCGAGTGGGAGATACGAAAGACAGTGCAGTGGAGGTCTGAGGAGCAGCTGTGAAACTGAAGCTTTGCAGCCCTCCTCCATGTTCTGTCCCATCACAAACCACATGGAGTCCAAGCCTGATCCAGGGACCGGGAAGCTCCTTATCCCAGTCTTTTCCCTAAGCTGCTTCTCTCCGTGCCGGCATATGGCAGAGGCTGCCAGAGTTCAGTGCCCGGAGAGAAGGAACGGCTGTGTGGAGAGCCAGGCCTAGGCTGAAGTAAGTTACTTTGGAGAGGATGAGTGTTTGGGCCATTAAAAAGGTCAACCCTTCGCTTAAAATGCGTTGCTCTTCATTCCTCTGCCTTCTCTCCAGCCAAATTTCCTTACCCGAGCTGCCAGGGGGCATGCATTTTCTACCTATTTGGAGCTTTCCTGGAAGAGACAGTGATTTTCCTCCTTAACGCGTTATACCAGAATGCGAAAGGCAGCTGTACTACTCAGAAATGTTCTTTTTTTTTTTTTTTTTTTAAATCCTGATTTTGCACGTTTGTCTTAAGATTTCTGTCCCAGTTTTGCAGATGGTCTGCACGCACAGGGTGATTCCAACACACTTCAGGGAGCTGTTGTTGGGGTTTTTTGGTGGTTTTTTTTTCTTCTTTTTTTTTTTTTTAAGGGCAGATCACCTGCTCAGGATTTGGGAAACGAGGCCAGGATTTCCAGAACACATCCGAGGGAGAGTGCGCAGCCCAGCGCACAACACACACGCTCGGGTCGGGCTTGGCAAAGAGCAGATGGAAATCTGGCAGCTGTGAAGTGGATCAAACGAGGTAATTTAAAATTCCAGTGGCCCCGAGGAGATCCGTGGTTCCTCATACCGGAGAAATGTCAAGTGTTAAGTTGTTTTATTTCAAAAGGTGTCTTTATTCTGTATGTATTACCAGGAGTTAATCTGTAAGCTGCTCCGATTTATCTTCTGGGTACCGCGTGGCCTCCAGACTAATTCCTAACACATATCTTTGGCCAAGATTTTATTTTCTTCAAACTCAGATAGACATTTTGTCCTGTGGAATAAACGCAGAAGGTCTGGTGCTTTGTCCGGTGACTTGTGTTTCAAACATCATTATTTATTAACATTTTCCATTTCCTTCATAGCTTTCGGATTCGGGTTACGCCAGGCCTAAGAAGTGCTACAGTGTGAGGCTGCTTTTTCCTTCGTTGCGTGGGGAGACTTGTATCAAAGGCAATTATCCTACAGATTATCTGTTTATTTTAGAGTTTTTAAGACCAGCAATCCTCAGCTCTTGCAAATTTGGGGCAAACTTTAGGAATTTTCAGAGTGTGAGTGCTTACTGTGGGAGGAAGGGCGAGATCTTCAGCTACAGATCAGAAGCTGGAGGCCACAGCAGGGTTCCCAGGTCACCGGCCCGAGTCCTGGACCAGACCAACTCCAAAGCCTTCCTAACTTCTGTTGGCAGCTCTCAGCCCAACAGAACCAATAATTGGCCAAAAGGGATTAGCAAGGGCATGGATGAAGAACCCCATACCCCTTCCTCTGGTCTGAGGGGTCAGGGAGGAACCTCCATGTTGAACTGGGGGGGTCCTGCCCATTATAAGCCTGACGTGTGCCAGTGAGCCAGCAGGAACCATGGCTCGGCTACAGAGCACAGCTCAGGATCTGACCCAAAATCTAGGGAACCAGTCGCATTTTTACTTAATCCAGTATTATCATAGAATCTCAGAGTGGTTCAGGTTGGAAGGGACCTTCAAGACCATCTCATTCCAACCCCCTGCCCTGGGCAGGGACACCTCCCACCAGCCCAGGTTGCTCCAAGCCCCCTCCAACCTGCCCTTGAACCCCTCCAGGGATGGGGCAGCCACAGTTTCTCGGGGCAACCTGGGCCAGGCTCTCACCACCCTCACACCAAACAAGTTCTTCCCCACATCTCAGCTCCATCTCCCCTCTTGCAGGGTCAAACCCCCTGATCCAGAGTCCCTCCCCATCTCTCCTGGAGCCCCTTGAGGGACTGGAAGGGGCTCCAAGGTCTCCCCGGAGCCTTCTCTTCTCCAGGCTGAACCCCCCCAACTCTCTCAGCCCCCCCTCCCAGCAGAGGTGCTCCAGCCCTCCCAGCATCTTCGTGACCTTCCACTGGCCCCGCTCCAACAGCTCCATGTCCTTCCTGTGGTGAGGACTCCAAAGCTGGACACAGAGCTCCTGGTGGGGTCCCATGAGAGCAGAGGGGTTTGATGATGAAAACAAGCGAAGCTAGTTCCACCAAAGTGCCGGGTACCCAATTTCAAGCTCAATAATACTGACTTTTAAGGTCAATAGCTGAATGAGCAACTCTCACATGGCTCCCAGAAGGGTTCTCCCAATTCCGGGAAAAAATGATGTATCATTTATGTGCAGTGTCAAAGACCTTCTCTTCTGCAAGCAGGAAGAAGAGTCATGTGAGGGAGAGGCAGATGCTGGTTTATTATTTAAAGATCTATAATATGTACGGGATGATCTATTTAAGCCTTTTTCCAGGCAAAACTGCTGCCGCCTTTGCCTCGGGAGGGAGAGCTGAAGAGGGGGGTGAGTGTCTGACCATGCCCTTGTCCCCGTCACGCTGGAGTCAGCATGAAAGCTGCTCAAACTGGGAAGCTGGTGGGGCAGAACAGGGAGTCCCCAGGGCAACCTGACCCGTGTCTTCCTAAAGCACCCGTTCCACCCACAGATGCCCTCACTATCCAAAAATACATCCTTGTGCTCTGCAGCTCCTTTCCACCCCCCCAGCCCTGGTGACACTGAAATATCCAGCCTCCCTCGCAGCCTCCACAGAAATCCCAATATTTGGGGGTTTTGGGGTTTTTTTTTCCGGATTTTTGTCCCCTGCTCCCTGGCTTTGGTTGGTTGTGGTTGGACTCGATGATCTCAAAGGTCCTTTCTAACCATGAAGATTCTGTGATTCGGTGGGAGATGGCGAGCCTCCCAGTCCAAACAGAAAGATGATCTATGCTCTACTTACGTTATTCCCCGTTAAGCTTTAAAGCCCCAACAGCCTCTCCCTGATCCTTCAACGCCGCGTCATCAGCATGGCCAAGGACAGGTTGTTCACCAATAAAGAAATGACCTTTGCTAGAAATAGCTGTCGCCGTAAATCTCGCCTTCCCGCTCCCTCTGCGTACGAGCCTGCAGAAATGTCACCCAGGAAATCAGCTAATTGCATGATGTCAAATGTGCAAGAGGGTGCAGCTTTTTGGAGGGTGGGCGCCGAAGGTTGCCCTCTCCTGCCACATTCCCAACTTTCTAGACCCCGTCCGCAGTTTGATCCCACGTTGGCAGAGGGAGGGGAGTTTGCCCCCAACATCAGCAGATCTGGGTAAAGTCCCCGACACACGGCACTAATGAATTCACGATGCTAAAATCCAGTTCTCTATCAAGTTAAGGTTCATCACCTTCTGTGGCAGCACCCTCGCCCGCTGCTGCTTGCTTTCTTCACGTCCCAAGAGTAATTAAATAAATATATATATACGTACAGCACATCATAATAATGTACACAGCAATGGAATAACTGTTCTCATCCTCCCTTCTTGCTTTTGTTTCTCGCTGGGGAAAATTGCAATCCTCCGTCTTCTTATGTGACTCGGTGGCACCCACCAGCCGTTCTGTCTTGGAGGGAAAAACAATTTGACTATTCCCTCTGCTAGATGGGGGTGGGGGGGGGCAGGGGGGGAGAGCGTGGAATACCCCACTTTATTTGTGCAATGAAAACCTGACTCTGAGACTGGCAGCTGGGAAAAGGCGATTCCCACCTTGTGGAATTAGACAGCCTGTAATTTCAGCCGTGCTCCCGGTTGTGCTTAAGGCACAAAACCATCATGGTTTATTCTTCCTTTACCAGCAAAAGGAGCAGATTTTGGGGTGTCGCAGCCCCTTTGCTCTCCTGTCACCAGCTTCGTTAACCCCACTTAACCCCACCGCCCACAGCCTCGTAGGTGAAGCCCCAACAGCCTGGCTCAAAGCGAGCAGATGAGGAACATCCTCACCTGCCTGTCCTTCATCTCGCCTCTCTTGTTCAGCTGAAATTCCTCCCCAGTTCCCACCCCCTGCCCTGGGCAGGGACACCTCCCACCAGACCAGGTTGCTCCAAGCCCCCTCCAACCTGCCCTTGAACCCCTCCAGGGATGGGGCAGCCACAGTTTCTCGGGGCAACCTGGGCCAGGCTCTCACCACCCTCACACCAAGGAAGTTCTTCCATCTCCGTGGCCTCCTCTGGACCCTGCCGTATCCATCTGCAGGCGAGGTCAAGGACGAGGAGTCACATTCCTGAAATGCAGAAGTCACAGCGCCGTTGGGCCACAGTTGTGTCAGAAAACTCTGGGTTAGTGCTGCTTTCTCCAAGTTTATTATCAATTCCCCTGTTCGTCAGCTTACAATGCTCTGGGTGAGTTTTGTCATTAACCTTTTGATGCCCTTCAGAGTTGCGTGCATCTCTTAGTGACTTCAGTTTTTCTCTTCTTAAAAAAAAAAAAAAAAGAAAAAAAAAAAGCAGCAGCCTGTACTTTGCCCATAAATAACAGCTTTCGATCTTTTATGTTTAGTGTCTCCTGTACCTCTTCCAGTTCTTCAATACCCTTCCTGTGTGGTCTCCCTAGCCATTTTGCAAAGTATAATTGAGCTTGTGCAGGATATACTGCAGCACTAGTGAGGTGAAGAATGCTACTGTCCCTCTCTTTTTAAAATAAACATCGCACAGTGTGGCCAGCAGCACTGGGACAGTGACCATCCCCCTGTACCGGGCACTGGTGAGACCCCACCTCGAGGGCTGTGTCCAGTTTTGGGCCCCTTCCCACAAAAAAGACATTGAGGGGCTGAAGTGGGTCCAGAGAAGGGCAACAGAGCTGGTGGGGGGTCTGGAGACCACGGAGAAGGTTCTGGAGAACTTCTGAGGGAGCTGGGGGTGTTCAGCCTGGAGAAGAGGAGGCTGAGGGGAGACCTTCTCGCTCTCTCCAACTCCCTGAAAGGAGGGTTTAGCCGGGGGGGGTCGGTCTCTTCTCCCAAGGAACAGGCGATGGGGCAAGAGGAAACGGCCTCAAGTTGCACCAGGGGAGGTTTAGGATGGATATTGGGAAAAATTTCTTCACCAAAAGGGTGAAGCATTGGAACAGGGAAAGTAAATACCATCCCTGGAGGTATTTAAAAGATGTGTTGACGTGGTGCTGAGGGACAGGGGTTAGTGGTGGCCTTGGCAGTGCTGGGTTAACGGTTGGACTCAATGATCTTAAGGGTCTTTTCCAACCAAAACGATTCTATGATTTCTTACCAACTAATCCAGCTATTAGTTTAATTTAAGATGCCCTTCATAAACAGTGGCCTTGATCCTCTGGAACTGTTCGCTTTTTCTCATTGTAATAATATTTTTTTTTCTTTCTCTTCAACTTCAAACATGGCCTTCTTTTTTAATATACGCCTTTTTCATAACCTAGTTGCTTGTTAGACAACCACCGACACTCTGTGGACAACTGAACGGGACAAACTTTAGGCAAGTAAAAGACAGGAAGCCACCTCTGGCTAGGGTTTGGGAAGAAGCATCTCAGGTAGGTACAGCAGCACAAGTGAGACAGCAAGACTCTTTCTCCACAGACAGGGATAACAGAAAGATCCTTTTCTAAGAGCTACGGAAGAAAATAAGAGATGGAGCAAGTTCTGAGGAAGCCTTGCTGCCCAGCTCCTGTACACACACCCGTTCTACCTGACACTGGGTATGTCACATCTCAGCTTAACCTGCTGTAGGTGCTCCGTGGAGACATCTAGGAAAGCTGCAGGTTGACAGGTGGGAATGTAAAGGAATGAAGCTTGTACAGCCCATACCTTTTTTTTTTTTTTCTGTCCTACTGAGATCCTGTTTATAGAAAATGAGGGGCTGGATGTGCAATCAGAATACTGGGAAAAGGTGAAGCCTTTCTGTAACTCTGCATAAATGCCAGAGAAATCATAAAATGTAATACAGCTGTCTATAAAGATCATGCAGGAAATTCCTCTTTGCCCAAATACAATATCCTAGGTCGCCTTTAAAGAGGACACCTGGTTAACTTTGCATCTACACCATCAGCCATCCCCACAGCACACCGGTAACAGAGGAACACCTCCTTGGAGCACAGGCATCAGCGATGCCCAGACCATCACTGATCAAACCTCGAGGCCTTCTTGGGAGCCTGTCTGGAAGCAAGAACCTTGCAGATGTGAAAAGACAATCAATTATGGAAACCAGCGCTCCTACCAAGAGGAAATTTGTATCTAAAAAATTGTACAGCCAGAACCCCAGACATCCTATGACAGGACACTAGTGCTTGATGGAAAGAATCTCAAAGTACAGAGCAGGAATATGTATGCATGGGGTGGCCTTCCTCCTGCAGAAGATTGATAGTTGGCCAAGTTCTACCTCATGGAAGTTAGCCCCGTGGACCTCCTCACGTAGGCAAGACGTGCAAGTGGCCAAGTGCTTGCAGACCAGGGTGGTGGTGTGGGGCAGGTGTGGACAGAAGGTGCGGACGGATTGGTTCTGAAAGGACAAGCTGTTAATTGTGTTGTAAAACTGACTGCAAAGTTTCCTGCTCCAATTTCTGACATCTCAGCGGCCGCCCTGTCTAGATTAACATCTCCAGTTAATCTGGAAATGAAAGAAAATAATCACAGCCAAGCAAGGGAGTTCCAGACTCAGAAACTGCTCTTCAATACGTCCAGATTAACCCACATGGATTTAAATGGTGTTGCGAGTTATTTTGAACCAAGTGTATTATCTCGGGTGATCGCTGATCTCCCCGAACACTTTTCAAACTGTGTGTATTGAAGTCACGCTGGCAGAGGACATGGGGGGCAGGTAGCTTCCAAAATCCTGCCTGCGGCCACGCTGGGTTCAACCCCACCTGTATAAAACAGTGGGATTTTGCTTCTGAGGTCCCCCCCTGGAATTTGCATCACTCCATCCAGAGAAGGCACCCCTTGCAGGTGGTCCCGGTGCGATGGCAAAGAGAGCAACCTGGTGCACACACTCTGGCAGGGGTGTGGGCTGAAAATCCCTCTGGAAATCCACCACGAAATGCTCCTAACAAACAATATCAGCCCCAAAACTCTGCCTGAGACACGCTGTTGGCAGCCCTGCACCAGGAAAAAAAAAACAACCCTCAGATGTTGGCTAATTCATGCAGTGTGATTTCACTCAACGCAGAGAGCAAACCACCCCAACGCAATGGGACCACCATTCTTCGGCCCCTTCCACATCTGCACAGACCCGCTGGCTGTCCCAAGGAGCCCAAACCCACTTCTTTTTTTCCAAGGGAAAAAAAGGTACATTAAACACCTAAGGTAAAAATAACCCAAATTCTCCAACAATATTGACATCCAGGAAAAAAAGACACATTAAACACCTAAGGTATAAATAACCCAAATTCTCCAACGGTATTGACATCCAGGATAATTTAGGGAGGAGGTGGATGAAGCAGAGTTAGAAAAAAAAATCTGTTAGAGCTCCCTACAAATGGGGTGTAGGACTCATTTTGCCAGGTCATGGTGGTGTTTGGGCTCCTCCCCTCTGCCCCACTTCAGGATCTCATTTCTGCTCAACTCCTCTGCAAGAGCTTGTGGAGGACACGCAGCCTTATCGCCCAGGTATCCCTCTGGCAAATTCCTCCCCGGGTCCCCAGCTGAAGGATAAGGTTGCTCAATGTAGACATCTTTCATCCTCAGTCTTGGGAAGGGACACTCAGATGTTTTTTTTTTCTCTGAATAGTTTTAGGAATCTTTCTGACTCTTCAGGCATGCCAAGAAGGAGTAAATGCTTTGCCAGCTCCACTGAGGGACAATCAAAAAAAAGGGAATCTCTAGTCTGGGTGACCTTCTGACTGCAGCGGGTGATGCAGTGGTGCCTAGGGCCATCTTGAATCACTAGTTTTGAAATTAAACATCGGGGGGCATAAAGGGGTGTATCTCCAGAAAAAGTAGAATCCCCAAACCTCAGCAAATATGCTCCCAGCTCAGGGCAAGTGCTGGGAAGGATTCCACAGCTGCATTCAGGGGTGCTACCTAATCAGCCACCAAGACACCTTCTTTTCATCTGGAGCTCAGCGAAGGACCCACGCGACAGCAGCGAAAGGTTGGAAAAGGCATCTCAGCCTCTCTCTTCCTGGCAAAAATTCCCGTATCATCCAAGCTAGCAAAAATCCATCTGTTTTGAGAAACAAAACGTTCTGGCAAAGCCCGGGAGAAATGACAGTTCAATGATGTTGGAGAGAAAACTATCAGAGAGAGATTAGCTTGTCTGACAGTCTTTCTTTATGCTCTCTGCTGGCAAAGAACAAGAGTCCTTTCATGCATATTGAATTCACTCCTCGTGTGAATCCGCCTCTGTCAGTAGGACTGTGAGTGTTGCTGGGATAGAAAAACGGGTGGTCGCTGCTACCTGGCACCTGCCCTCTGGGCCCTCGAGTCTCCTGGCCACTCCTTCTGCTGCAAGCAGTGCCCATTTCACACCGAAGCATCACCTTGGTTGGATACAGCCTTCAGAACATCTCCTGCACTGTCTAGGAAAACACTTGCCCGAGTAGGCAGATGGTACCACCCAGATGGGGGTCCACCAGCCATGGAAACCTCAGGGGCTGGTTATGGAGATAAAATGAGGTAAGGGAGCAAATGTGGCCTGGTCACAGAAGTGGTGGTCCTGGCTCATTTCTCACATGGCTTCGCAGAGGTGCTGCTGGCTGTCTGGCGCCGTCTCTCTCTACGTGACACAACAAAACCTGACCAACGTTTCCCCACAGCCATCCCCTCCATGCCGTGGTGTTACAGCTTGTGCAGGAAAAATAATCCCCGAGCAGGCGCAGAATTAAACTCCAGCTGCTCTCCTGAGAGTCTCTGCATCTCTGCATCACGCACTCCCCATCCATTCTTCTCCAAATATTTCCCAAACGACTTATTTTCCCCAGCGTCCATCTTAGAGTAGCTGAACCCAGTTTAGCAAATCTTCCCACTTGAAAGATGAACCTGAAACAGTCACAAATGTGGGCCTGAAAAGTTGGGCAAAATCATAAGGAACCAAAGGAAGAGGCTCCGGCATCTCACAGCTTTAATCACAGAATCACAGAATCCCATGGGGTTGGAAGGGACCTCTGGAGATCATCTAGTCCAACCCCCTGCCAGAGCAGGTCCACCCAGAGCAGGTCCCACTGGAACGTGTCCAGGTGGGTTTGAATGTCTCCAGAGAAGGAGACTCCACCACCTCCCTGGGCAGCCTCTTCCAGGGCTCTGACACCCCCAAAGTGAAGAAGTTCCTCCTTATGTTGAGGTGGAACTTCTTATACTCAAGTTTGTGCCCATTTCCTCTTGTCCTGTCACTGGGCACCATTGAGAAAAGACTAGCCCCGTCCTCCTGACACCCTCCCTTTAAGTATTTATAAGCATTGATCATTTCCCCCCTCAGCCTTCTCTTCTCCAGACTAAAAAGCCCCAAGTCCCTCAGCCTCTCCTTGTAAGGGAGATGCTCCAGGCCCCTCATCATCTCTGTAGTCCTCTGCTGTCCCCTCTCCAGCAGTTCCCTGTCCTTCTGGAACTGGGGAGCCCAGAACTGGACCCAGTGCTCCAGATGGGGCCTCCCCAGGGCAGAGCAGAGGGGCAGGATGACCTCCCTCCACCTGCTGGTCACACTCTTCCTGATGCCCCCCAGGATGCCCTTGGCCTTCTTGGCCACAAGGGCCCATTGCTGGCTCATGGGCATCCTGTTGTCCACCAGGACTCCCAGGTCTTTCTCCTCAGAGCTGCTCTCCAGCAGGTCACCCCCAACCTGTACTTCAGCTTGCTTGACCCATGACACCAGGCAACGTCACCCTCGTTGCCGACCGCCAACCCAGGATGCATTCCTCCATCCATGGCAGCGCCACCTCAGCGAGGCTGCAATAAAACCCACTGAAAGGTTTCATCTAACGCCAAGGCTACAAGACCTATAATGTAGTTTTCTTATTGGAGCAAGAGCCAAGCACAGCTTAAATTCATTAGCTAATGGCCTGTGACAATGAAGGACAAAGACAATTATTACGCACATCTCCTGGCTGATTGTTTCTGTGTAAAGAAAATGCAACAAATTATTGTTCTCCTATATTAATGTACCATAAAGGATTACTATCACATCTATTTAAAAAAACCCAAACCCTATCCCTTTCAAAATGCAGACTAATGCTGGATAAATTTGATTTTTATAGATGAAAGCTTGGTGGAAAAAAAATCAAGATTTTATTAGAGCCATGGACAATCACATTACATTTTGTATGATATCAGGACTTCGCTATTGAATCAGGAAATTGATCTCAGGACGTTTTTTTTTCTCCTGAAGACATCAATTCCCTGAGCATCTCTCATGTATCTCAAATACTTATCCTTGGATATAATAGCCAGAGGCACTCTTATAGCTGTTTTTATTTATAGGAAAGTCAGAAAAGATATACAATATGGAGTCTTAAAGATGAGTGAAAGCCTGCTACCTCTGTTTGCCAGCTCTTGGTACATTTCTTGCACTTGGAACAGGAAAGGAAAAGGAAGTCTGGGTAGCCACTCACCTGGAATGGTAAAAATTATTATTTCACTTTAGTTTTGTTAACAAAATTTCCTTTTTCCATGAAGTTTAGCTTAAGCAAATCACCATTTTGCACAACCTTGAGACTCACAACAAGCGCATCAGCTCACAGAAAAATTAAAAATTAAACCAGATTTGTGGTTTAATAGCCTGAAGACTGTGCGTCTGTGTCTGAAATGAAGAAAATAACATATCCCAACGTGGATAAGGGTAAATCAGCTCCACGATTCCAGCAAAACGCGTGGTAGATCACACTCCTCAGAACCAACAGGTAAAGCACTGAGGAGACATCTGTAGCTGCTTCATCACCACTTGCCCCGTGCCAGAAAGATGCTGGATCACTGCTGTCAACAGAGACTTCTCCTGGCCTCCACGCACACAACCCACAGCTTGCAGAGCCCCGAGCAAGCTTGGAAAGGAGCTCAACGGGCCTGGGTTGGTGCATGATATTTTATGGAATCACATATTCTGGTGAGCATCCACCCATTCTCAGAGACCGCACGGGACCACTCAGAAGCCCAGTGGGAGCTCGGAGCTCTCCTTCCTCTCGGCCCCTCACTCCCCGTTTGTCACTCATCGAGATTTCCACTTCCTCTGGAGGTAACGGGTAGTTCACATGGGGCTCCCCAAAAACCCCAGGCTGACCCTCCAGCGACTAGTGCTGGCCAGAAGGACAAGCCTTCAGCGAGGGCTTTGCCATCCATCCAAAGCACACAAAGCTCGGGGTGAATTCTGGTGCCCGGGTGGGCAATCTCAGCGTGTCCCAAGGGCTCCGACGTGTGCCCTGGAAGGTTTTACCGTGTGGTGTGTGTCCCCCCCTTTCCCCGCTCCACAAACCAGCCTCTGGAGGGCTTTCTCTCCGCAGCTGACGCTTGCACCAGAAGCCACTGAGACTGTAATAAAAGGCGCAGCCTTGCACGGGGCTGTGGATACGGAGTGTTACACATCATGAAATTCAATGCCATTTTTTAGAATCATGGACTTGCCTAGACACAGAATTGCCTTTTGGAAGTCATAAAAGCATTATCTAATTCCCAATAGCTCCCTCCTCCTCCCGTCCCCCTCCTTGAGAGACTGAGGAATATGTTTATACACTAAAATGTCAAAATCGTAAACCGCCTGATCTTGCACTATTTGCTTTGCGTCGTGGGGAGGCAGTTATTGCATGACTTTTCATAAATACAGTGACTCAGAAATAATTAGTATGCTGAATAACAAGCTTTCCACTACAACACAGCGCTGTACATCTGAACCCCCTGATTTCCATAAAGCACTTGCACCGTCTAGCTTAAATACTACAAATAAACAGGAGCTCTGGGGGGAAGAAAATAAATGCTGCTGTTGGGTTTTGTTCTGTTTTCTTTTCCTTTAAAGGGAGGTAAATTGAGAGTAAGAACCCCAGGGCTGCAGCGAGAAGCAGCAGTAGCTGTGCCTTTCCCCAACGGCGGGGACAAAAGAGGCAGCATGTCTTGCTGTTACGACACGAGGGAGAGGTTCCAAGAGAATATCACGTTAGCGAGATGAAAATTAACACAAACACTGAACAAAATCCTCCTCTGAAGGAAGGAGATGATTTAAAATTGCTCGTAATTACGGGAGAAACAGCACTGCGCACAGCTCTGCTCCAGCCAAGGAGTTATCCAGATTTTCACTGCTCAGCTTGTAATACTCCTACTTACTTTTTTTTTGTGTGTGTGTGTGTTTTTAAAAAAAAAAAAAACAGGCAGTGGATTTTATTGCCTTTTTTGGATATTAATATGCAACCAATTATAAATTGTGAGTTGCAGCACTGGGTAATTTCCTTTCAAGAATGCTAAGCAGGTTCTGCGCTCTCTCAGCCCATGTGACAGCAGAGCAACTACCATCCTCTCCCACATTTTTTAGCAGCAGCTCCGCGGGGAAGCTGGAGCAAACCCCATCTTAGGGACCTCCTCCTGATGCTGAGTTTTAACTTGCTAGATGCTCTGCTTAAAAAGAAAACTCGGGATTGGGCTCAAACTCTCAGGAGTGGAGATTCAGAGGGGAAATAGGAAATAGCAGCGTCACCTATTAATTGTAGCAGAGGGATGAGTCTCAGTGGCTCTCATGCTGTTGTGCTGGCACCACATTCTGACCTCCTTCCTGCTGCTTGCCAGAGGAGAGGGCAAATGTTAAACTAACATTAAAAAAAGGAAAAAAAAAGAGAAATCAGCACGAACTTTGATTCCACGTGGCTCCAAGGTACATGACACAGCAGCTCCGTCTCTCTTGTACTCATCATCAACATGTAGGAACACTCGGCTGCTGGAGGTTCTGACCACACAAAAGTGTCCTCTTCCCTTTTATTCTTCCTGGTATTATTCCTGCTGTGAAGTATTCGCAAAAGAAAATACACCCTCACAGTGAGAAAAGGTAATTATCAATGATTATTGACATCCTTCTACGTAAGCATCAATCACAGAATCACAGAATCTTCTAGGTTGGAAGCGACCTTAAAGATCATCTTGTCCAACCGTCAACCTAAATTTGACAAACATTAACACCCGCACAACAAACAAGAAGCAACACCATCACTAAACCATACCTCCCAGCCCTACTTAAACCCGTCTTTTGAACGCCTCCAGGGATGGGGCCTCAACCCCCTCCCTGGGCAGCCCATTCCACAGCCTGATAACCCTTTGGGTGAAAAAAATTCTCCTAATATCCAGCCTGAACCTCCCCTGGTGTAACTTGAGGCCATTTCCTCTCGTCCTGTCACCTGTGACTTGAGAGAAGAGACCGACCCCCACCTCTCTACACCCTCCTTTCAGGGAATTGACACTCCTTGGGCCGAAACAAGCCTTGGCGTAGGTGGCCCCACTGAGCCCAAGCAACAAGTTCTCCTCCTGAATTTGGATGTGGGTACTTTTTTTTTAACCTTAATCCCAGGACTCAGCTTCGGTGGGTGGGTGTCATAACTGGGTTTTGACTGAGCCAACCTGATGCATGAGAATCCTACACAGAAACACCAGCTCAGACGTGGAGCACCAAGCGGAGGCCATGGCTGTGATACCTAATTAGGTTTGCCTGGAAACCCCAGTCAGCACTTGTAAGCCTTAATGAGGAGTGTCAAACCAGCCTAATTTGTAGCCTAATTGGTGTGCTGCCATGTCAGGAGAGTTTAGGACACCCCAGTCCTCTCGCCGCCGCGCTGGTCGGTGTTTTTCAGCAAGACCTTGGCACGTTCTTTCCACACAGGCCCCTTCAGCTCCAGAGATGCTCTTTCTCTCGACACCTACACACCACCTTGCAGCTAGCAGCTCTTAAAAAGAACTTCCAAAAGTGTCTGCAGTTTGTCACGGTCTACGTTCGATGATAAATTCACAGTAAGGAGGAGAAAAAAGAAAAAAAAAGTCCACTTGGAGATCAAATATCCAAATTAATTCCTGGTCCTTGCTTTCTCCTTCTGTTTTATCCTTCACTCCTTCCATCATTCAGGCCACGAGACGTCCAAATTAGTGCAACTGAACTTCTGACTGTGTGACAACACGATCCATCTAAGAAACCTAATTAACAAGCAATGATTTTTTTTGTGGGGGTTTTCTTTTCTTTCTCAGGGCCCAAGAACGTTCATGGGAGCTTGCTAAGGAACCATTTTGATTTCTCTGTTTGTGTAAAAATAATCCATGTTTCCTTGACGTGTTGAGAATACAACATGCCAGAAATAACTCACATACTTTTGGAGGTCCTTCTGCTTGTGGAAGTCCAGCATGCTACTGGCTTTATCAAGAGGTCTAACACACGCTTGTGGAACTCGACAGGGGCCTTTCCAATGACTGCTGCAGTTAATTTGAAAAGCTAACTCATTAAATTAGCAGAAATGCTAAGTCTTACAAGAAGCAACTGCTGCCTCATGCAAAACACGAAACGTGCTCATCTGGAAAAGGAAATTTCGCATCTCCTAGCTCATAATGAAATAACAGACTGTCACAAACTCCTTCCAGACCCTTCTTACTTGGCCATGCTCCACATCCTTTTCCCCACCAGCACTTTCCTGGCCAGCGTAAGCCTCTGGGAGATCCTATCTCCACTCACATCTCCTCAGCCCCAGCCACGCTGGAGCTGGAGAGTTAAGCAGGAGCCAGCTGAGGGTAATGGTGTCACCTTCACCCATTGGAGAAAGGTATTCCGGAGTAGTCATCTGAAGGACTGCCATGTCCATAGGCCTGAAAAGGCTTTATGCAGCTCGGTCTTGTTGTAGCTGCTCTAGATCCCAGCATTGTAACTTAAGGTTACATGTAGGGAGAGGTCTCTTAACACTTAGAACGTTTCCCTCGCTATTGGCTCTTTAAAGAGTTTACTGATTGCCACAGGAAAAGGCTAAGGAAGTTGGGGACATTTCAGCCTTCTGTAATGTGGTTAATCTTAAAGTGAATACCAGAAAATCCAATACATTGGAGAAAAACATCCAAGTCTTGAGATCATGTGTGCTGCATGGTCACGCGTACTCATGCGTGTCCTTTGTGGGACGTCCAAAGGAGTGACAGCACTCGTTACAAGCATTTGTTGATGGAGCAAGTGTAACCAATAGCACCCAAAAGATAAAAAACCACCCTGATTCTCACAGGGGATGCCTTCTGCTGCACACCCTTTCTGGTAGCACACGTACAGTAGTGGCTCCCTGATCTGCAGATGACCAAAAATCATGTCACCAGTGTCATTAGGAAGGATTTTTTTTTTTTTGCCAACACACAAGTTCTGCAGTTCTTTGATAACAGTGAGTAATTTGTGTTGCTGAGGGGAAGTGTCTTCAGGCTCCTCCATTTATTACGCACAGAAAGGACAGAGTCTGTCAAACCAAGGTACGTATTCCCCAAGCAGTCCTGCTTCTGGTCTCCAAAGGAGGAACATCTTGCTCCAGTCCTCCTGTGCTGTCAAAGAGGCAATAATAATGAAGGACCACATCCTCAGCTGGCATCCACCATATCATCCCATACCTGAAGGTGGTTTCCTCCTCCTCCCAACCTCACCTATGAAACGATGACAAAACCCCTCCACCACTGCTTTTATGGACAGGGATGTAATTTCCCATCCCCACAGCCAGCTACCGCTCAGCGATGGGGACCTGGGGCTGGAGCAAGGCCTTGATCTGGCAGGGTTGGGAGCTCACTAAGGGACAATCAATTGTCCCCCAAGAGGAGTCCCTGTACCGAGGGACAGGCTTTCACACCTCACTAGAAACCTTTCACACCTCATGGCTAGAAACCTTGCCCCGTGGACAGGCAGCAGGGCTGGAACTCAGAGCCTAGACGTGGAACTTGGCCTGGGGTCTTCTTAGAGAAGGACGGGGTGGCAGAACCCCATGGAAATCCTGGCTCCTAAAAATCCCAGAGCTAGCAGTGAGCATCAGGGAATGGTCTCATCACACATACCTCCTATTCCCAAACTCTCCTCCTAGGCAGCTCCTGCTGGCCAGCACGATACTGGCCCAGATGGACTTTGACACAAACACCAGTCCCTGCATTCCCAGGTTTCTGCAGCAGGACACAGGGCAGCTCCTGGCTGCTCTGGTTTGAAGCTCAAGCCCAACTTGTGCCCCAGAGGCTTTAGAGTGCACGGAACACCTCAGGGCAGGCTACACCCCGTGGCACGGGAAAAGAGCCAGACACATCCTGAGTGTTTGAAGGGCTCCACGTAGACCCTCCAGCGCTTCAGAGCTCCAGTCAAGGTGCTGCTCCACCAGACAGAATCACAGAATCACAGAATCTTCTAGGTTGGAAGGGACCTTAAAGATCATCTTCTCCAACCGTCAACCTAACTGACAAAAATAGACACCCACACAACAAACAAAAAGCAACACCATCACTAAACCATACCTCCCAGCACTACATCAACCTGTCTTTTGAACACCTCCAGGGATGGTGCCTCAACCACCTCCCTGGGCAGCCCATCCCAAGGTCTGATAACCCTTTGGATGAAAAAATGTTTCCTAATATCCAGCCTGAACCTCCCCTGGTGTAACTTGAGGCCATTTCCTCTCATCCTGGGACTTGGGAGAAGAGACTGACCCCCACCTCTCTACACCCTCCTTTCAGGGAGTTGGAGAGAGCGAGAAGGTCTCCCCTCAGCCTCCTCTTCTCCAGGCTGAACACCCCCAGCTCCCTCAGCCTCTCCTCATAAGACTTGTGCTCCAGACCCCTCACCAGCTTTGTTGCCCTTCTCTGGACCCGCTCCAGCACCTCAATGTCTTTTTTACGGTAGGGAGCCCAAAACTGGACACAGCCCTCGAGGTGGGGCCTCACCAGTGCCCAGGACAGGGGGACCATCACATCTCGGGCCCTACTCACCACACTGTTCCTGATACAGGCCAGGATGCTGTTGGCTTTCTTGGACACCTGGGCAAGGACTCACCCTCTGGTGACACGCACCAGCTCCGGAACCACATATAAGCTCACCAAAGCCTCCCAAAGAGGCAAGGGCTGTGCTAATCCTCCCTCGTTAATCTGCAGCAGCTTCTGTGGCTCTCTCATCTCCACTGCCTGGAAAGCTGAACGTCAGGGCACCTGCCCAGCAGCAGATTTAATGACCAGCTCCCACCTCTCTTGTTTCCCCGCTCGCTGCCGTGGGCTGCGCCAGCCCCAGATGCTCAGCCCCACACCTGAGCCTTCTCCTTCTGCTCAGCAGGATCCCGCGCTGGCATCGCTGCCCAGGCACTTCTGTGGGCACAGGAGGCAGAGATGGTGTTTGCAGTTACACCCACTTAACGTGTTTGTGCTGTGTGAAAAAAAAAAAACAAAAAACTAGCACTGCAGGCTCATCTAGTTTTTGGCTAAAAAGATCTTGAATTTGATTACATCCCAAGACACATTTGGCTTTAGCCGTGCAGCCTGGATTCTTGAAAAACCACAAAGAAAAGGTGTTTGGGTTAAGAATGCTCTTGTGATTAAAAAAAAAAATAATACTGAAAGTCCTTAAGTGTTTGTTTAAAGAAAATAATTTTCATTTAAATGCTGGCACAATTTCAACAATTTGATTTTAATTTTGGAGTGTTGAAAATGCCCTCAGATAATTTCTGTAGCATTCCAGAACCCAAAAGTGATGGTAGAAAGCAAGTCACATAAGAAATCAAGTTAGCTTGCAGAGCTAAAATTCATTTCCTGTTTTCTAAGAAAACAAAAAGAGGGCCCAATGCTCTTAGGTCTTTCTGAGAAGGATCTTCTCATGAGCATTTTCAAGCAGGCGACCATGGTTTGCCTTTTTCCCCTCCCAAACAAAACAGAGTTTGCCCTTTGAGAAAGCTTCCAAGAACCTCACAAGCCACACGAATACAAATAATTTACTGAACTTTGGTACCAAGTACACTGCTTTAGTCACTGTTTGGTTGGACCTGAAAGCAGTCTAAAATCATCTGAGAATTATGATTATAAAGATGCTCAGTGATACACAGGTTACAGTATCTGTGCTCTTAGTTTCATCAAAGCTGTGGTCTGACCATTTTATATGAGGATTTGCTCTTGCAGGATTTAGGTGAGGCTCGATGAGGCCCCGGGCAACCTGGTCTAGTTGGAGGTGTCCCTGCTGACTGCGGGGAGGTCAGACTAGATGACCTTTGGAGGTCCCTTCCGGCCTGGACAATTCTATGATTCTAGGTGAGACATGTATCAGCGCTGGGTTCCTGTGACATCACTGCCTCTGACATCCTGGTTTAACTGAATCCTCAAGAGATGTTAAAAATCAGAAAGCTTGGCTGGTTTGGGGTCAAAGTTTGACTTAGTTTTCAGTGGACCCAACCCATTGGCCCTAATTCTCTCACACTCTGATGTAGATTTATGGAAGCTTCAGTTCACTGAACCTTGGCTTTGGTGTGTCCAGCTCCCTCTTCAAAGAAACAGAGTGAAATTGGGTCTTTAGCTCACCTCCGATGGGTTAACAGCCCCCAGGCAGCCAGGTCTCAGCGGGTTTCCTTCCTTCACGGAGGTTTCACCAGCAGCACCACTGGTGACACGATGTGCCTCCATCCAGCAAGACGAGATGTTGCAACTGGCTGCAATCGCTGGTCTTGCCTCATATTGGTTTCAAGGGAGCAGATGCTGTAAAACATTTTTAAATGGAAACCAGCTTTCCTAGCAAAAGGAGAAGGGGGGTGGGGGGGGAGGAAAGACAAATACGCCTCTGAGCAGGCTTTTGAATGCTCTCTTTTGTGAAGTAAGGCAGTTAACAGGCCTGAATATGACAATAAGCTTCACATCGATAGCCTGGCACAAAGGGAAAACACAAGAGAAGAAAATCAGCTCGTGATCCATCAGCTCCAACAAGGGACGAGCGTGTACCCGGCAGAGCACAGGTCGCTGTTGGGCCGGTTTAAGGAAAGGGAGAAAGCATGAAGAGTGTTCCCCTCTGCCAGGACATCCCTTCCCCTGTGAGCTCTTGGCTTTATTTGACCTTTGTGTTCACTGGGCACCAGGACGCGGTGTGTTTCACCACTTGGCTTTTTCTAAAGCCCGTGGGGCTCTCAGAGGAAAGTGTATCCCAGCAGAATCACAGAGTCACGTGGGGTTGGAAGGGACCTCTGGAGATCACCCAGTCCAACCCCCTGCCACAGCAGGTCCACCCAGAGCAGGTTGCACAGGAACGTGTCCAGGAGGGAATTGAATGTCTCCAGAGAAGGAGACTCCACCACCTCCCTGGGCAGCCTATAAGCTGCCAGCGCTGCCACTGGGAACACAAACCATCTGTCTCCAAAGACAGGCCTCATCCCTACATCTTTGAACTTTGAACAAATCCCCCAAATCCTGTGCCAAGGTGGTTGCAGCCACTTGGACAGAGCCCACGGGTACTGCTCGAAGCAGCCAGCAGCTCTGCTCTCAGTGCACGTTGCTGGGCACAGCCTGGAGAGTGGACGGGGGGATTGTACACCAACTCCACCCTGCAAACCCTCACGGATAACACCACAGGTTGGAGATGATTTCCACCACGGTCCTAGAGAGACCTCCTCCTGACAAGGACGTGGCCAAGACACTCGACATCTGACATCACAGAATTGTCAGAGTTGGAAGGGACCTTCTAGAGATCACCCAGTCCAACTCCCCTGCCAAAGCAGGGCTGCCCAGAGCACATCACTCAGGAGCATCCAGGTGGGGCTTGAAGATCTCCAGAGACAGGGACTCCACACCCTCCCTGGGCAGCCTCTTCCAGGGCTCTGCCACCCTCACCCCAAAGAAGTTCTTCCTCAGATTGGAGAGGAACTTCCCATGTTCCAGCTTGTGCCCGTTGCCTCTTGTCCTGTCACTGAGAACCACTGAAAAGAGTCTGACTCCATCCTCCTTCAACCCACCCTTTAGGTACTTGTAAACATAGATAAGGTCTCCCCTCAGCCTTCTCTTCTCCAGGCTGAAGAGTCCCAGCTCTCTCAGCCTTTCTTCATAAGGGAGATGCTCCGATCCCTCCATCCTCTTTGTTGCCCTACGCTGGACTCTCTCCAGCAGTTCCCTGTCTCTCTGGAACTGGGGAGCCCAGAACTGGATGCAGGATTCCAGTTGTGGCCTCACCAGTGCAGAGCAGAGTGGAGAATGACCTCCCTGGACCTCCTGGCCACACTCTTCCCTACACAGCCCAGGATCCCACTGGCCCTCTTGGCCACAAGAGCACACTGCTGGCTCATGGAGAGTTTACTCTCCACCAGGACTCCCAGATCCTTCTTCTCAGAAGTGCTTTCCAGCAGGTCCACCCCTAACCTATATTGATGCCTGGGGTTCTTCCTCCCCAGGTGCAGGACCTTACACTTGCCTTTATTGAACCTCATTAGTTTCTTCTCTGCCGGGCTCTCCAGCTTGTCCAGGTCTTTCTGGATGGCAGCACAATCCTCTGGATTGTCAAACTCCAATATGAATAGGTAAATTTTTACAGAGTTAATAAAACCAGCTATGAGTATGGACCCAGGCATTTCCTAGGTGTGCCCAAGGGCACAGGAGGTGGGTGCCACAGACACCCCATAGCACCAAAGCAGTTTTTCTCTGCTGAGGTCCATCTGACTCATGGCCACACCTCAACCTCTGCACTGTTGCTTTGCATTTGAGGAGGAAAACACGGAGCTAACTTTAGCATAAACACCAATGAAAATAATTTATCCTCCTGCTGTTGTCAAGGCTGAACAACCTCTGAGAAAACAAACTTTGATAGAACTTTTCTACCTCAAACAGCTTTGCAAACCTAACAGTAACAGCCAAGTTCTATTATTCTTTTCTCCCCAAGTGACCAGCAAATGCACACCTCAGCTGCTTGAGGCTTACCCTAAGATACCAAAAAGTGGCCTTTATTTTGTGGAAGAGTTCATCCTTTGACAAATGAGGCCATTTTATGTATTGATAAAAGGCACATAAAATCGATATCCACAAAATCCCTATTTAGAAAACGCAGCCGACAATTTTATATTTTTTAATCTCACTATCATTCTCCAGATTTAGCATCTATCAGTTTTCAGATCCCCACGGCAACTTTCATTTTGTTTACTATAATCTTCACATTATTAGCCTACACTCACTCTTCATCAGCATATCTGCTTGGAGGCAGTTAAGAAATTAGAGGTAAGTCAGTTCGTTGTTGAATCACTTGATATAACAGATTGAGTGCGTTAATCCTGATGTATGTGGTCTGGGTAGGGCTGTTTTGCTGGTTTTGGTAGTTTTTCTCCTCTGTGCCTAGCACATGTGGTAAGGCAACAGCAATAAATCAGAACAAAGGAAATAAAGTACTAAGGCTTTAGGGAACATGTGTTTTAGAAGAAAAACTTGGCTCGCCGCTAAAAGCAGTACTGCCTTGTAACGGATGTTTAAAATTCAGATGTAGAAAGAGACAGGCAAAATTATATAAATACAACTGACTTACA
Source organism: Calidris pugnax (assembly GCF_001431845.1). Lineage (NCBI taxonomy): Eukaryota > Metazoa > Chordata > Aves > Charadriiformes > Scolopacidae > Calidris > Calidris pugnax. Next base: position 2,728,545 of record NW_015094507.1, read on the forward strand.
GGTCTGGGCAGCTTTCAAACAGTACAGTCCATCTTCCCAGCCCTTCTTGGACCTGGCCAACCAGACTCCACGCTCCAAAACAGCAAGGGGGAGAGCAGCAGCAGCAGCACGTCTCGTCTCTCAGCGATGCTGCAACACCTCAGGTCGAGGAGAAAGGATTAATGAATTAAAACCAACCCAGGCAATCAACATATTTTTTTCCAGGACCAGGGCTCCCTGGCTGCTGTTGACAGCCCTACTGCAAATCAGTGTCAGCTAGAAACATGCTGCTGGAGGAGGAGTTTCTCCTCCCTGGGATCTGTAGGTCCCTCACGCTGCAGTGGTCTGGCAGCAGCTCCACACAGCAAGGAGGGACTGGGCTGAGACTCTGTTCCCAGCCCTGGGTGGGCAGAAACTGCTGGACAGAAATAATAACGACTCTGGAGCAGATTTTCCAATACATATAGGAGCTTAGACATGAAGAGAAGTGCCTGGTGAGGTTTTCCAAGGCCTCGACTCAATCCCTGAGATGGGAATTTTCCTCTTTTCCCCTTCCAACATACTTAGGAAGTTTTGAAAGGCCCCAAAATGCTCATCTGCACCTCCAGGCACTGAAATACCTCTGCAGAGACTTTTGGATTTCATGGCACTTCTCCTCCTCTCGTGGACTGCCCGTGGGACTCTCAGCCAGGCTGGTGGCCAAGGGTCAGCCCTGGACTGACCAGTGCTAAGGGCAGGAAAGCAATCCCAGCTGCTGGCAGGACACAAGAAATTCCAAGAGGATGAAAGGGCTCCTGTTGGTCTGTCCTGTGCCTTTTAACCTCTTAGGGTAAATGCTCTCGATTTCATTTAATGTAATAGCTTTGCTGCGAGTGTTCTGCCCGTAAACTGTAGGCCAATTAGTCCAACATTAAATGTGTCCTACATACACTTTGTTTGTGATGTTGGTCTCCCTTTTCGAATTTTCCCCTTTCCTCATGTTTTATCAGGTCCAAGATGAAATAAAAACAAAGCCCAGGTGGCAAGAACTGAGTAGTGACTAAGGTGAGGGCTGTGAAAAGGAATAGAGAGGGAAGACTATAAATGGAAGCAGGGAAGTGTTCCTTGTGGGTGACTAATGAGCTTACCTCTGTGATGAGTCCTCACTACAAACAGCAGGTAGAGAAGCAGAGCCAGCAGCAGAAGGTGCTCAGGAGCAAAGAAGGTGGAGCTGTGCCTCCCCAGCAGCAGCCCAGTTGGTTGATGGACACTGGTGGGAACAAGAGATCCAGCACTGGATCTTAGCACTGTTCCTCCTAAGTGGGGCTCTCACTGGGGTGCACAGCAGGATGCACGAGATGGGCAGGGAACAGCCTGCATTCTTGCAGAAATCTGGGAGAAGAGAGGGAGAAAAAATACAATTCCCTTTACTAGCAGAAAGAGTCCTGGCAAAAGGGTCTTCAGGTGGAGTAAGAAAGTGTCTGTGCTTTTACCCTCCTTCCCTGGGGCTTTTCTCTCTTAGCTTGGTGCCCACGCTGCTGGTCGCACACCCCTGGGTGGTTGGTAGCCCCAGTGGAGGAGGTACCACGCCACATGCAGGTAGGTCATGGGCTCAGTCCATGGCGAGAAGCTGCTCCTCAGGGCAGGATGCCCCCTCTCCACAGGATGACAAGGGAGGAAAGTCATCTCGGTTGCAGCACTTCTCCCCATCTGCCACCTTGGAAAGCTTACCAGGAAATATCAGGAGCATGGAGGGCTGGCTGCTCAAAAAGCCAAGGAGCACCAGCATGGCCAAGGTGTAAAGTTAAATCAGGACACATACCGAAAAGGAAGCCTGAAGACACCACCACTCTGAAATCATGCTAGCCTTCCATGGTCATAGCTGCCTCCAGCCATGGGGCAGGCAGCCTCCTGCAGCCCTGGGGATCACAGAATCACAGAATGGTCAGGTTGGCAGGGACCTCTGGAGATCACCTCATCCAACCCCCTGCCAGAGCAGGGCCACCCAGAGCAGGCTGGACAGGAACATGTTCAGGTGGGGTTTGAACGTCGCCAGAGAAGGAGACTCCACCACCTCCCTGGGCAGCCTCTGCCAGGGCTCTGCCACCCTCACAGGAAAGTTCCTCCTCACATTTAGACGGAAATTCCCATTGTTGGAGCTGCCACAGGTGGGCAATCAGGCAGCAGCACCAAGCATGAACTGCTGGAAAGTTCTGCCAGCAAGGCCCAGAGGTTCACCACTACCAGCAGTCCTCGAACCAGACTGGTATTTTACCAAAGGTTGTCATTTATCACCCAGTTTTGGAAGGCCACATCAGGGAAACTTATTCACATCCTGCAGCAATCAGCTCCAGGAGCAGACAGGATGAACACCTATCTTCTGGGCGCCCACCCTGCAAACCAGGGGCTCCTCTGGGTCACACAAGCACAAGTAACAGAAGCAAACTGATAGGGAGCTTCTCCACATAGACAAGTTCTCCAGGCTTCAGGAAACCAAAATCAAAAAGAAATTGGATTGGGGTAGAAACAGAAGGACCTTGGGCAGATTGAGGGACTAAATGATGAGAGAAAACACAGAGCAGTTTGGAGCAGCTGTCCTGCAGCATCCAACAGGATCTCAGCATTGGCCATTTCTGAGGATAAACGTGTGAATGAGACCTCCCCAAACCTGTTGCTAGTTTAGAAAACAGGAAAACCCAAGCCAACAAAAAAACCTCAGTGAATTTGGGGTCCTTTATTCATCGCTTTCCAGTTCTTGAGCCGGTGGAGTACATTCAGCTCACGTTTCCAATCTTTTCGCCATCATTACAAAAGAAAGAAGTACGCTTTTTAATATCACAGTATAATGAAAACTGAAATTTCCTGGTGTTCTGTTTCAGGAGCCATGCCTCTGAGGAAAGCTCAGGGTATTGTCGATTTGTGAGAAAATGGAGAATAGGCAAAATTGGAATTCCAGAGGTGAATACTCATGGGTACAGCCAATGCAGACACTTGGGGTTTATTTTAAAAAATAATAAACTAGCCAAGTCTGAATTATTGTTAAAACAAAGTATCAATTTTAAAGAGTGAAAAAAAGCTATATAAGCCAATCTATTCAGCATCTTTAAAGAAAAAGACTGGGTTATTCAAACACAGCTTGCTCTGTAAATAGCTCCAGCCCACTCCAGTTTGATTTTCTCCCTTTAAATGCAGGAAAAGTTTCCACTGCTCGTAGCAGCCAGCACGGAGTTAGCCATCAGGTTGGCCCTCCAACAGGGCAAATGCCCGTGCTTCCTGCCGACAGGAAAAGATGGGCCAGGAAACATTTAGGGGGGATGGTTTTGTGACAGAAGTGTGTGTGGTTGTACCTGGGCTTGGTCACCGGGAAGGTGGCAGAGGGATAACCCTGGCTGCTGTGCTTGCCCTGGACCACTCTCTAGCAACAAAACACTCTTTGGGGTTTCCATCCATAAACATTCACGGGAAAAAAGCTGTAAAAGCCACGTTTCGCGTCACGCCTGCATTTGTCATATGGCAACGACACGTATGTGCAGAAAAATATGAAGAGCGGGGGGTTATTGGAAGTGGGCAACATGGGTTTACCAAGGGTAAATCATGTTTGACCAATCTGATAGCCTGCTATGATGCTATAACTGGTTGGTTGGATGAGGGGAGGGCAGCAGATGTCATCTAGCTTGACTTCAGCAAGGCTTTTGACACTGTCTCCCATAACATCCTCATTGGGAAACTAAGGCAGTGTGGGCTGGATGAGGGGACAGTGAGGTGGATTGAGAACTGGCTGCGCGACAGGACCCAAAGGGTAATGATTAATGGAGAAGGTTCAAGCTGGAGACCTGTAACCAGTGGTGTCCCCCAGGGGTCAATACTTGGTCCAGTCCTGTTCAACATATTCATCAGTGACCTGGGCGAGGGGACAGAGTGTATCCTCAGCAAGTTTGCTGATGATACCAAACTGGGAGGGGTGGCTCACACCCCGGAGGGCCGTGCTGCCATCCAGTGAGACCTGGACAGGCTGGAGAGCTGGGCAAGGAAGAACCTCATGAGGTTCAACAGGGAAAAGTGTAGGGTCCTGCACCTGGGGAAGAAGAATGTCAGGCACCAGTACATATTAGGGGTGGACCTGCTGGAGGCAACTTCTGAAGAGAAAGATCTAGGGGTCCTGGTGGACAGCAAAACGCAAATGAGCAAGCAGTGTGCTCTTGTGGCCAGGAAGGCCAATGGAATCCTGGGCTGCACAGGGAAGAGTGTGGCCAGCAGGTCAAGGGAAGTCATTCTCCCCCTCTGCTCTGCACTGGTGAGGCCACAACTGGAATACTGCGTCCAGTTCTGGGCTCCCCAGTTCAAGAGGGACAGAGAACTGCTGGAAAGAGTCCAGTGAAAGGCAACGAAGATGATTCAAGGATTGCAGCATCTCCCTTATGAGGAGAGGCTGAGAGGGCTGGGACTCTTTAGTCTGGAGAAGAGAAGGCTGAGGGGAGACCTTATTAATGCTGACAAGTATCTCAAGGGTGGGTTGAAGGAGGAGGGAGCCAGACTCTTTTCAGTGGTTCCCAGTGAGTTGGAACATAAGAGGTTCCACTCAAATATGAGAAAAAACTTCTTCACAGTGAGGGTGGCAGAGCCCTGGAACAGGCTGCCCAGGGAGGGTGTGGAGTCCCCTTCTCTGGAGATTTTCAAGACCCACCTGGATGCTCCTGAGTAACATGCTCTGACAAGCTCTGGGCAATCCTGCTTCAGCAGGGGAGTTGGACTAGATGATCTCTATGGTCCCTTCCAACTCTAAAAATTCAGTGAAATTCAGTGAAAACAGTCAACGCCAGAGCCAAGCACCAGAGCCCCGTTGCGAGAGTGGCGAGGGACCAACTCCCCCTCGAGGTGCTAATTGGGGGACGTCCACACCACCACCCGACACAAACCCAAACATACCAGCATCACAACAAATCCTCCTCCTTCTGCCATACTCTGGCCCCGGTGCCCAGTCTCCTGCACAACTGCTGGCAGAGTGGGTAATCTCCAGGGATCCAGCTGAGCTGACTTTCTGCCTGCTCTGCGTTTTTCGCAGCGGTGCAGAGCAGATGCAATTTGGGGTCAGGATCTGCGCCCCCCTCCCATGCATATTTTTAAAGATTATCATTCAGCAGAAGCTATTGTGAGGAAGAAAAAAATGCTAAGCCTGGAGCCTGAGTTATTTCTCTGACCCTGAATGCCTTAAAACACAGTATTTTATTTGGCCGGTTATAGAAAACATGTGGCAAAGCCTTCATTTTTTGGGAAGGTTCCTCCTGCAAGATGAAAAGAAAAATAACTAAACTTTTATTCTGCCTCTTCCTGCTATGCACATCCCTGCTCTCACTTGAATTTTAAGTTCTGAATATATTTGATAATTCTGTTTACTCTGCTGAAATACCAGCAAAGTCCCGATCAGAGATTAACACCATGAGCTACAGGGTGGGAGCAAACAGGAAAGTGCCCCCACAAAAAGCTCATACTCCAAGCAAAACAGGAAGGTTCAAGATGATCAGATATTTAAAAGGAGGAGGTGAAAGCAGCACGTACAGGACAGGCTTGAACTGCAAAAAACATTCACCTTAATCCTACTATATTTAGCAACATGAAGAAAATTTGTTCAGTGCTCAACAGTTTAGACCCCTTACCCGAGTACAAGACTGAGGAACTAGCTAACAGCTTACCATTTCAGGGGGAAAAAAAAGCTTTGTTTTCAAAGTTCCAGTTCCAATTCTGGCCTAAGATCAGACCCCGGGGATGTTCTTTCCCCTGTGAAAAAAAAAAAAAGGACATAATTATTCATTTGCCTCCCAAGAAACTCAGCACACACTGATGAGATCAGGCAGCATTTTGAAGAGTGAGAGATATTCTATCACCCAGGAGGAGCACAGCAAACCTGGCACCCAACCCTCTCCTAAGCCTTTCTCAAGGACATAGTACAAAACGGAGGGTTGCCCTCCAAGTAGAGCTAGAAGGGCTTCCAGGCAGCAGGGCAAGAGCAAGCCCACAGCAGCACCCCCATGGGAGGCTCCAACTCCAGGCCTTCCCAGGCTAATGCTCTGCCAGACCAAGGGTGCACACACCTTTCCCCCTCCCGGCTCATCTCCAGGGATGGTTATTTCCAGCTGAGGGACAGCACCGAGCAGCGGGAGGAGGTAACCTTTCCAGCCCTTCCATCTGTTCCTGTAGACAAAAATGACACACTGAAGGCATTTCTTGACGTCTCAAAGCAGGTCGATAGTCACGATCACGCAGAATCACAGAATAGTAAGGGTTGGAAGGGACCTCTGGAGATCATCCCGTCCAACCCCCTGCCAGAGCAGGTCCACCCAGAGCAGGTTGGACAGGAACTCGTCCAGGTGGGTTTGGAATATCTCCAGAGAAGAAGACTCCACACCTTCTCTGGGCAGCCTCTGCCAGGGCTATGCCACCCTCACAAAGAAGAAGTTCCTCCTCAGGTTCAGACAGAACTTCCCATGTTCTCGCTTGTGCCCATTGCCCCTTGTCCTGTCACCAGGTAATGATGGTTGAGATGGTGACAGCTATTGCCCTATTTCCTTCTTCTCCAGGGGTAAATCCCACAACTTTTCCTTAAGGCCTCTCCTCAGCTGAGCCAGTGCAGGACCTAGATCTCACCTCCTCCTTTTCCCCTGCTGTCTGACCAGCTAGCCCCACCTCCCTTTGCCTATAATCACAGAATCACCTTTGAAGGACCGTTGAGATCATTGAGTCCAACCAGAAAAAAAACCCAACAAACAAACAAAACCCAAACCAAACAAACAAAAAAACAGGACCAAAAAAACCCAAAACAAAACCCACAAACTAACACAACCCCAGAAACAGACACAACCCAACAATCTTGGGTGCTAGAGCATGCCCTGAAGAGCCACATCTACACGCTTCTTCAATACCTCCAGGGATGGTGACTCCACCACCTCCCTGGGCAGGCCGTTCCAGTGCCTGACCGCCCTCTCAGGAAAGTCATTCCTCCTAAGATCTCATCTAAACCTCCCCTACCTCAACTTCAGACCATTTCCTCTGGTCCTGTCATCCTTCCCTTGGGAGAAGAGGCCAACCCCCACCTCTCTACACCCTCCTGTCAGGGAGTTGGAGAGGGCAAGGAGGTCTCCCCTCAGCCTCCTCTTCTCCAAACTAAACATGCCCAGGTCCCTCAGCCTCTCTTTGTGTGATTTGTTCTCCAGACCCCTCCCCAGCTTGGTGGCTCTCCTCTGGACACGCTCCATCCCCTCAATGTCCTTCTTGGAGTGAGGGGCCCAGAACTGAACCCAGCCCTTGAGGTGAGGCCTCACCAGTGCCCAGTCCAGAGGCACCATCACTGCCCTGCTCCTGCTGGCCACGCTGGTCCTGACACAGCCCAGGATGCTGGTGGCCTTCTTGGCCACCTGGGCACACTGCTGGCTCATGTTCAGCCGGCTGTCCACCAACACCCCCAGGGCCTTTTCTGCTGGGCAGCTCCAGCCACTCTTCCCTGAACCTGTAGAGCTGCCTGGGGTTGTTGTGACCCAAATGCAGGACCCAGCACTTGGCCTTATTGAACCTCATCCCATTGGCCTTGGCCAACCTCCAACTTGTCCAGGTCCCTCTCTAGAGCCTTCCAACACTCAAGCAGATCAACACTCTCACCTACTACTTACCTAAGTACCTACAACCACTTACCTAAGTAAGGACAAGCCCACTTTTTAAGGCCCCTGTGCTCCATGGCCAGCAAATCGGTTGCCATTCTTAGTGGTTTTGCTAACCAGGCCATCAGCAATGCCCCCTCCCCGAGCTGGGTGCCCATGACCCAGCTGTGGGGCCACTGCCGTTCCGCAGCTGGCACTGGGCAGGGTGGCTGTGGGTGCCTTTGTCTTGCAGAAGCCTTTGCAGATGCCTTCCCCTGATTTATATCTGCCAGCGGTTCTTTGTGTTGGGGACCGTATTGTTGGCGTGCCAGCTGGGCTGGAAAAATCTGGAGTTAATAAACTCCACTTTCAGATCACGGCAGCTCTTTCCAGGGCACAGCTTTGTAGCGCTGGCAACGGCTCGCTCCTGCCCCGGCAGCTGGCACGGCTGTTGATGCATTTCACGTCGGGAAAACCCTGTTGATGGCACAGGTGGACAACCCCGGGGAAAGCCCAGGTTCCTGCTGTTTAATCCCTCCTGCTCCACCTCCTTCTCCCTTTCGGTGGGGAGTTCGGAGCCCGCGGTCCTGCAGCCCTACCCCTTATCCGCCAGAAAAGCCTCCTGGAACCTGCAAGTTGGGCTTCCCCTGAGAAAAGAGGGAATTTCAAAAAAGAAAAAAAAGGAAAAAGACATAAGATGGATGTGACCAGATGTCACAAACCCTTAAATCTAGAGGAATAGGAAAAATGTTACCTCAGCTCCAGCATCTTCCTGTGGCACAGCAAATCCCTCTGGGAGAGCTACTCAGCCACGCCAGCCCTGGTCCTCATGAGGAGACCTGTCTTGGGGCATCTCCTTTTGCACGGGCCTAAATCTGTTTCAGATCTGGCCTTTAACCTTCACGCCCCACGCTTGCAGCTGCGAGACGGAGTAATTCTTCTTTTCCTGGCCTTTCCTGCAAGAAAACAAAAGGCAAGGCCAGCTTTGCCCTCCAGAAACATTTTGCAAAGCCACCAACGACAGAGAGGGAAGAGGCTTTAAGGGGATGGAGCTGCATCGAGGGTAACTTCTTCCCCCTGCCTGGCACTAACCTGTCTTAAAAAGGGTGGGAGCAGCTTTCACTGCTCAGCATCCCCATGGGACAGGTATGTTTCAGCTCACTATGTTTCAGCAGAATGATTCATTTACTCTAAGCCGTCTTCGGCTTGTACAAGCTGGATCGACATCAACGGAGCTACACCAGTTTTACATCAGCCCAAGAAGGTGGCTCCCCATTTTCATGGCATGGAGCTCAGTCCTGGAAGGTTTTGAGCAGCCTCTCAGTGGTGCTGGATATCCCTGTGGGCATTGAGCCCTGCCTGGGAGGAGGAGAATTTGGGGAGGCTGGTTTGTTTTGCGTGAGTCTGGAGAAGTACCACCACGAGTACCAGAGGAAATCTCCGGCAAACAAAATGAACCACTTTAGGACCGAAACTGGGAGCTGGGGCTAGAGGAGAGCTGCCACAGGTCCAAGAGAACCCCCACTGTGGGCAGTCAGGAGTGTAGGATTGGACAGTGACACTCATCACCTCCATGGTGTTGGTGGACAAGAAGCTCAACATGAGCCAGCAACGTGCCCTGGCAGCCCAGAAAGCCCACCCCATCCTGGGCTGCATCCCCAGCAGCGTGGCCAGCAGGGCCAGGGGGGGATTCTGCCCCTCTGCTCCGCTCTGGGGAGACCCCCCCCCAGTGCTGCCTCCAGCTCTGGGGCCACCACCAGCAGAAGGACATGGAGCTGTTGGAGCGGGGCCAGAGGAGGCCGCAGAGATGCTGGGAGGGCTGGAGCCCCTCTGCTGGGGGGGGGGGCTGAGAGAGTTGGGGGGTTCAGCCTGGAGAAGAGAAGGCTCCGGGGAGACCTCAGAGCCCCTTCCAGTCCCTCAAGGGGCTCCAGGAGAGATGGGGAGGGACTCTGGATCAGGGAGGGGAGCCCTAGGAGGAGGGGGAAGGGTTTGACCCTGAAAGAGGGGAGATGGTGGGGCTGAGATGTGGGGAAGAACTTGTTTGGTGTGAAGGTGGTGAGAGCCTGGCCCAGGTTGTCCCGAGAAGCTGTGGCTGCCCCATCCCTGGAGGGGTTCAAGGGCAGGTTGGAGGGGGCTTGGAACAACCTGGTCTGCTGGGAGGTGTCCCTCATCCTGGCAGGGAGTTGGAACTAGATGATCTTCAAGGTCCCTTCCAACCCAAACCATTCTGTGATTCTGTGATTTCTCTGGGGGTGGCAGTGCTTATCACGGTGTTTCACCCCCAGGCTGTGTCGCAGTGTGCTCCCGCTGCAGCTCCCAGGCTGGTCCCTGCTGGGTTTGGGGACAGCAGTGCCAGCCCCACACGGGAGGAAGGCCAGACCCTGGCAGCACTCAGGTGTGAGCTGGAGTGGAGTCATTGGCACTGGAGCAGCTCTGGATACGCTTGGGAGCAGGTTAACAGCTGCCTACGGAGGCTGGGAGCCGAACCAGGAGGCACTGGGCAAGTTCAGGCACCTCCAGAGCTAGGCAGCACCTGAACGGGAGCATGGAGCTCCCAGATTGCAGCTTTTAACCGAGGTGCCCAAATTCTGCCAAAATCTTGCTTAAGGTGCCTACGGTATTTGCAGGTTTTTTTTTTATTTTAATGGTGGCAGCCTTTAATCTCTGTGACTCACCTTCTCCTTGTGTAAGATGGGGTTACTTATGCTCGACCCTGTTTGGCAAAGAGTGCTGCTGCCTGTGGGTGAGTGTTCCTGTAGACAACCACAATATTTAACATTTAGCATTGCTCTGTGGCTCTGCCGAGCTCTCACAGCAGTTTCCAAGCTCCTTAATATGTGTGCCTTAGGTCTGAGGCGTTTGTCAGTGAGTTTTTGGAAGAGGGATTTGCCCAGAAGTAAATCTTCACGAAGGGCTGGAGAAAGAGGCTGGGCATAAGCCCTCCTTAAGCTCCCGTGGCAGGAACAGGGTGGGGGCTGCCCTCGTGCCTTCACCTCAGGCGTCTCACACTGCGCAGGACCCACCGCTCAGCACTTTGCACAGAACCAGTGTTGAAGTATTGGTCACAGCTGCAGAGGGCCATCCTGTGTTTGCGGAGTTTCTTCTGGGTGTCTGAATGGAAGAGCTTTAATCTTTTCAGTTCTTGGTATGAAAAGCTGTTGAGAACCCGTGTCTGTCCCATAGAATCACAGAATGGTTCGGGTTGGAAGAGAACTTAAAGACCATCCAGTGCCACCCCCTGCCCTGGGCAGGGACACCTCCCACCACACCAGGTTGCTCCAAGCCCCCTCCAACCTGGCCTCCAACGCAGCTCCCATCCCCTCTGCTACCCACCCCATGGGGTGCAAGGAGCTCCCCAGAGCCCTCTGGCTCCCCAGCCACCTCACAGGGAGTGAGACACAGCAAGGGCAGGGCGAGAGGAGAGGCAGCAGGAGCCTGCCCTGGTGGGGAAGGTGCCCAGCCAAGGGATGGGCTGCCCCCAGGCAGTTCCCACGCAGCAAGCCAGGCCTTGCCCTTCGCCCAGGGCACACAGCTCCGGCGCCGCAGCAGCCCTGGCGCCTGGCGAGGGATGCCAGGCCTTCAGTAGGTACCAGACCGTGCTTGGATGGAGGCTGAAGCAGACTCCAGCAGACCATCCAGCACGGGAGAGCCATCAGTTACCTTAAAGCCATCCACAGCAGCGAGTGTGTGCAGCAAGAGCTCTGTTTCCCTCGTTGGTAGACACTTTGCAGCATCGCAGTATCCTGGAGGGTGGTATCAACCCTGCAGCCGTTGTCCTGCCTCCTCTTTCTCCTGCAAAGATGCCAGGGAAACACAGTTAGGGGTTGGCTGTGTCTTTTGCCACTTTTTCAGTATCGCCCAGGCTCTAGGCAGAGCTTTGTTTCAGAAATCGTGTGCCCATTTCTCCTCCTGTTGTATGAACAGGGTGGTTTAAGACAAGTGACAGAACATAGTAAGTGCCTGTGGTGAAGAAGTGCTGAACCCCAGCTCCCCCCACACCGTAACCCTCTGCAGTTTTCTCAAATGTAATCAACAGCCTGGCCTCTGGCTTATTTGCCTGCTTCCAAAATTCTTAGTCTGACAGCTAATGATGCATTAATCGCTGTCAGGCTGTGATCTTTTGTTTCTGCTCCTCTGCAGGCATCTGTCAGAATCACAAAAGATGAATTATCGCACCAGCCTGGCTATGGAAATGCAGACCCTCTCTGGTCGGACACTTTGTGGCCCCTTCAGCAATCACTACCATCTGCAGAACAATTCACCCCTTCTTCCACTCTTTCGTTCACCCCTCCTGTATTTCGAGCTCTGGGGCTCCATATCTGCTCCCTCTGGCTCCAGCATCGGTGCTTTTTCAGCCTCCTGAGCAGCACTAAAAGAGAGGCCCACCAAAATCCTTCCCTGCAGCAATGGCCCACTCCGGGCACTCTGGTTGTCTCTTCCTTAACCCTGTTGAGAAGGAGCCTCCTCTCTCCTTCATACACACCTTTGTATGGGTCCATTCTAACCTCCCAGCCAACACAGCTCTCTAGAACATGCAGTGTTTAGAAGTGCGAAACATCCTGGACAAATTAAGCCCTTCTCCATCTTGGGATCCATCCATTTTGGATTTAATTTTGTCCAGGATATTTCATACTCTGGGATGAAACAAGTGGATGCAGGACAAGTGGCCTGTGGGATGATGACCAAACCCAGGAGCAGTCTCTGGGAGGTCTCTGAGCTCCAGCAGGCAGATGAAGCAGCTGTATCACTTCTTTGAAAGAGGCCTGACAGACTGAAATATGCTTTTTCTCTGCATCCTGGAGCCTGGACCCGGGTGTCTGCAGGGACCTGACATCACTAGAAGATGGAGGGACACAGAGGTCTGTCTGCACGTGGCAGCTCTAAGTGTCTGTGCACACTGGAGACAATGCAGTTTGTGCCACAGCAAAGCTGTTCCCCACAACACAAGGCAGGGCTTTTCCTGAAGGCTATAGGAAATAAGCTGTATCAACCTAAAGCATCTAAAGTGAGAATAAACAAAAAGTAGATTGGTTTTACTCAAATGCGAACTACTTCTACAAACAGGGGTGCTGGACCTGTGTGCAACGCCCAGAGGCTTCTCTGCAGGGGCAGCCAGGAAAGCCTGTTGGAGACTTTCCAGGCACCCTTTGCTGCTGAGTACTGCCTGAGGACATCCCTTTTCTCCCTCTCCCGTGAATGTTTCTGTGCCTGATTCAGCAGCTCTCTACAAAAAAAGCAACCGGGAAGATGGATGAGTTCACTAGGACAGAGGGAAGAGCCGGGAGAGAGCATCTTTCTGGGTGAGTGAGGACGTTTTGGCTGGTGCTTGGATCACACAGGTCTTCCCTCCATGTACCAGGTCCCAGGTGCCAGAGTTGCTTCGCTTCTTGTTAACCTCTCTGTTGTAAAGCCCTGAGAAGCAGGAACAGACAAAACCAAGCAGTAAATAAAAATCAAGTATTTGTATACGGCAGAGCAGTCCCATTCTAACAGCCTTTGAGCTAGTACAGGAGGAAAACGCCTGCCACAGCCAACGCAATATAAGCACACTGCCACTGGTAAGTTGAAAGCATAACCATATATAAAAGTATCTTTTCCTGTTGGGAGATTTTAGCTTATACCTCCTTCCCAAAAATAAATCTAAAGCAGGAAGAGTTCTTGCTCCTGAAACTGGAATTCCCCGAGCGTTACACTGCCAAAGATTTTAATGTTCAACTTCTCATACTAAAAAATTGCCTCCTGTAAAGAAAGAAACTCCACAAGTTCCTCTAATCCCAACATTGCAATGGATCCCCACGTCTGCTGGCCTTCAAACATTGCTCCAGCCAGAGCTCCCCACCCTGCTGTGCTGCTGCTGCTGCTCAGAACCCTCTGAGAGCGCGGCTGAGTCTTCCGAGGGCTCTACTTCTCCTATATTTATGAGTTTGAATTGATTCCACTGGTTCCAGCTGCCAGCTGACACTGCAGAAAGGACAGAGTCAGAGCAACCCACACTTCTCCCTCCCCACCAGCAAGTCTATTTGTGGCCCTGCGCAGTGCTGGAAATAAACTGCTTTTCTTGGAGATACCCACTAGCAAACATGAGGCTCTCTACGGAGGCCACAGCAGCCTCAAGGAGAGTCGTTTTAACTCGACTTTCAAAGTCTCCTCACCAAGGGGTTTGAGAGGGCTGAAAACGTTCCTGGGAGTCGAAGTGAGGGGGGAAGAGAAGGGAGGTAAAAAATCAGATTTTTCCTTCCCTTCCCGTGCTTGCAAAGCGGCCCCTTCAGGGTCTGCCTGCTCCCTTCCCTCACGTTTCTTCTCGTAGCTGGAAGAACCCGGCCCCAGCAGTGCAGCACTGAGAATATTTTTAAATGACTCATTAATGTTTGCATACATACGCCAGATGCTTTCTTTCTTAATAAACAAACAAACAAACAGAATCCTCAGTCACCCTCTGGGAGGTGGAACATTTTTCCCAACAGTGAAGGCCAGACCGGTTGTTGGAGGACCCCCTCCTCCCTAAAACTCCGCTTTATGAACATTTCTCCTCCCTTCCTCGTCCCCTCCCCTGCCACATGGGTCATCCAGGCTTTGGGGAGGGGTGGAGGTACCAAGAGATGTCACAGCTGCTTATTTCCTCCCGCAGCACGTAAGAAGGGAGTTTGGAGGACCTCAGCCAGTTGATGGGACTCTGCATTAATGCAGCCTTTGATGGGTGTTCATCACAGCATCTGCCCGTGCAGGAACCCACAGCTGAAAGAGGCCATACCTGAGGTCACCATAGAGGGTTTTCTCAATGATTTATGGCTGAGGCTTCCTAAGCTGCTCAGGGGCTTTTGTTAATTTTGTCACAAACCCTTTTTCTTCCAATATTTCGGGGAATTAAGCACTGTGATTTGCAGTCTTCAACTTTGCTATGCAGTTCCCATGTTCTTTACATCATGTAAATTGCAGTGTTAACACAAGGGATACCCGAGATCAATGGTAGGTGCACACAAACGGGTAAGAAGAGAGTTGAGAGTCAAAAACTTCAGATCCAAAACTGCAGGGAAGGTGATACCAGTGAGAAGTGGCCTCTCTGTGTTTGCTCCACGGGCTTTACTCCCGCGTGTCAGCTCTCAGAGGTGCAGGACATGCCCACTGCTCCATGTACACACAGCATCTTTCTTCTGGGGAACTGTTCATAAATGCTGAACTGATCCCACACCAGCAATCACCATAAAATTTTAAATAAAAAAAAAAAAAGGGAAGCGTCTATTCCTTTTATGTCTCGTGCAAAGGCATCGGCTACTGAAAGCAAGAGGGATTCAGGCGAGTGCTCCAGGAGATGTGACTAGAATATGTTTCTTCTGAAGTCCCCTCATCAGAAGTAGTAATGTATTCCCTCTCTTCCCCTAAGACTTGGAAATCACATTTTAGCGCCTGCCACGGGACTGTCAGGATCAGCATTTCAAGTAGCAATTCAGCCTTTATCAACATTCAACAGCATTGTAAGTCAGGAATAATTAATGTAATATTAACATAGAGTTATCAAGGAAGGTAAGGCTGTAAGCGTTCAACATCAGATTCATTTAGCATTTACTGCAATAATGGGATCAGCACGAAGTCACTTAACATAAATGCCAGCTTCAGCGGGATGTCTCGGGGCACTCAAGAGCAGCTGGGGGGTGTACCCCCCTCTGTACCCACCACCCTCCAGAGCTCTTCAGTGCACTCCTCGGAGAGTTCTCTCAGAAAGTCACTTCATGCATCTACGTCAAAACAAAACCCGAGGAAATATTTCTGCAAAACCCACAAACACTTTGCTGTGATACAGACCAGATGAATGTAGAGCTGCACACACTGCACCCAGAGAGAGATATAGACCATATGATGGGACCCCGAATACAGTATATATAGAAATGACAGATGAGAGTCTATAGGAGTGATCGAGAATAGTCTAAAGAGCCATATTTTCATATTTATACACACATACATATGTGAAAGAATATATAAAATCAAATTCATACATCCATACAGCAGAACAGGGCAACACATCATGGCTTTTACAGAAAAGCCACTTTTCTTGCCTTTCAGTGGGCACATCAGCCAGTGCAATGTGTACTGGGCTACAACAACATACAAATAGATACATATAAAAATACAACAATTGCTGTAAATCAGTCCAAGGCTTTTACCTCATAACAGAGGAAAGGAACTAAGCTACTTTTCTTAACATCTGGAAAGGATTCGCTGTCTTTCAGGGCAGCTAGGTGTCGGTTCAGCGGTTTTGGGGCCCGACTCCTGCATTTCTATTCCCTCTATCTCCAGTGGGGCCAACAGGATGAGAAGCCTGGCTGAGGGCTGTGGCTGGGCAGGGTTGTGGTAAACATCTAGTGGGATTTTCAAACCCTCCAAGGCTCCTACCTTACACTGACATTAGCAGGAGCGAGTTGCCCAGGCACGCTGGAAAATCCCTGTGGCTGCTTGAGCCTCACTTGTAAGAGCGTGGCGCACGCGGCAGAGCGCCTGGAGCCAGGATCCCACCGAATTTCAGTGGAACCAGGACACCTGGAACCAGTAAGCTCCAGTAAAACCTGGCAGTGGTGAGTGCTCGCAGGACTGGGGGACTGGAGGATGTGCCCTGGACTGTGAGCTCACTTCTTTCCCTTTAGCTGCCACAATTGCTCCGAGACCGGGGTACAAAGAACAGGGAATGTAGAAGCCACAGACCTTTGCTCGGCCAGATAAGCTCCAAAGGTCAGCTTCTGCACCATCCGTCAGAGAGCTGGTGTAAGGAGCATGCAGGGGGCAGAGGAAAGATGAGGACTGACTGCAGGGAGAAGACACCTCTAGCACAACCCCAACAGCCTGAAGCAGTGGTAGGGGCATCTACTCTAAATACCCGTTGCTACACTTGGGGCTTTAACTGTGTCCAACATGTCTTGAACGAACACCACATCTGTCTTTAAAACAGAGAAGAGCTTCTCCTATAAGCACAATGATGTTCATAGAATCATAGAATGGTTTGGGTTGGAAGGGACCTCAAAGATCATCGAGTTCCAACCCCCCTGCCATGGGCAGGAACACCTCCCACCAGACCAGGTTGCTCAAAGCCCCATCCAGCCTGGCCTTGAACACTTCCACAGCTTCTCGGGGTGACCTGTTCCAGTGCCTCACCACCCTCACAGTGAAAATATTCTTCCTAATATTTAATCTACATCTATCTTCTTTCAGTTTGAAGCCTCATCCAGCCACTACATGCCCTTGTAAAAGGTCTCTCTCCAGCTTTCTTGTAGGCCCCCTTCAGATACCTGAAGGTTGCTCTAAGGTGCCCATGAGCCTTCTCTCCTCCAGGCTGACCAACCCCCCTCTGATCATATTTGTGGCCCTCCTCTGGACCCACCCCAACAGGTTCACGTCCTTCTTGTGCTGAGGACTCAAAAGCTGGACACCAGTCTTCTGCTTGGAATTATATCTAGATAAGGAGTTCTAACACACTTTCTGTGGGCTGCAAAGAGGCTGCATTGCAATGGGGACACTTCTGCATGAGAAGGTCTCCTGGCTGCAGGGAGAGGAGCAGGCAAGCCAGCCTGCTGCAGCTTAAGACAGCCCACTCCCACTGAATCCAAGTCCCACCACTTCTGAGCGAGTGCCATGCTTCTTCGACTGTGTACAGACCGAGTGCTATAGAAAAATGTAAATATTTTTATGGCCTGGCTTGCTTAAAAGCCTAGGAGGATGGCTGGCTAAGTGGAAAGGAATGCTGTGCACACACAGCAGAGCAAATTTAAGAAAGACAGATCCCAGAGGTACCCTTTAACCCAGAGACGGAGCGCTTGGCGTTGTTAAACAGTGGTTGTTTAGTGCACCACCACAAAGAGAGCATTAAAGCCTAGATAACACAATTAATAATGAACTCTCCAACACAAGTACTGTCACCATCTGCATGACCTCACTCTCCTCATGCACAGAGCACAGGCTGGCTTTACAGAGCTAGTCACTCCTCTTGGCTTCCTTTTGAGAAACCGGCCAAGGGCTCGGTTCCCTCCCTGCTGGTGGAGGGTTATGGTGGAGACAGAATCACAGAATCTTCTAGGTTGGAAGAGACCTTAAAGATCATCTTGTCCAACCGTCAACCTAACTGACAAAAATAGACACCCACACAACAAACAAGGAGCATCATCACTAAACCATACCTCCCAGCACTACATCAACCCATCTTTTGAACACCTCCAGGGATGGGGCCTCAACCACCTCCCTGGGCAGCCCATTCCAATGGCTGATAACCCTTTCAGTGAAAAAATTTTTCCTAATATCCAGCCTGAACCTACCCAGACAGAGCCAGGCTCCTCTCAGAAGTGTGCAGGGGAAGGGCAAGGGCAACGTGCACAAGGCAGAAGATGGGAAAATCCACTTAGATGTTAGGAAAAGTGTTTTCACCTGGAGCAGGGTGCAGAGAGGTGATGGGATCTCTGTTTGTGGAGAATCCCACAGCATTCTGCTGGAGAAACTGGCTGCCCATGGCTTGGATGGGAGTGCTCTTCACTGGGTAATAAACTGGCTGGAGGCTGGGCCCAGAGAGTGGTGGGGAATGGAGTTAAATCCAGTTGGTCATGAGTGGTGTGCCCCAGGGGTCGGTACTGGGGACAGTTCTCTTTAATTCCAACTATCTGGACAAGGGGATCAAGTGCACCCTCAGACAGTTAGCAGACGACACCAAGTTGGGTTGATCTGATTGAGGGTAGAAAGGCTCTGCAGGGAGGTCTGGACAGGCTGGATGGATGGGATAAGGCTAATGGTGTGAGGTTCAACAAGGCCAAGTGCCGCGTCCTGCCCTTGGGTCACAACAACCCCATGGACCCTCCAGGCTGGGGGAAGAGTGGCTGGAGAGCTGGGCTGTTGGTTAACAACTGGCTGAATATGAGCCAGCAGTGTGGCCAGGAAGGCCAACAGCATCCTGCCTGTGTCAGGAACAGTGTGGCCAGCAGGACTGGGGCAGTGACCTGTACCCCATCCCCCTGTACCAGGCCCTGGTGAGGACCCACCTCGAGGGAGGACTACCCACTTTTGAGCCCCTCATGACAAGAAAGACATTGAGGTGCTGGAGCGGGTCCAGAGAAGGGCAACGGAGCTGGTGAGGGGTTTGGAGCACAAGTCTTGTGAGGAGAGGCTGAGGGAGCTGGGGGTGTTCAGTCTGGAGAAAAGGAGGCTGAGGGGAGACCTTCTCCAACTCCCTGAAAGGAGGGTGTAGCCAGGGGGGGTCGGTCTCTTCTTCCAAGGAACAGGCGATTGGACAAGAGGAAACAACCTCAAGTTGCCCCAGGGGAGGTTTAGGATGGATATTGGGAAAAATTTCTTCACCGAGAGGGTGAAGCATTGGAACAGGCTGCCCAGGGAAGTGGTGGTGTTGCCATCCCTGGAGGTATTTAAAAGAAGAGTAGACGTGGTGCTTAAAGATACGGTTTAGTGATGGTTTTGCCAGTGTTAAGTTGACAGTTGGACTCAATGATCTGAAAGGTCCCTTCCAACCTAGGCAACTCTATCATTCTATGATTATATATTCAACCATCAACTAAACATGGTACTGAGCAACTTCATCCAGTTAGACCTGTGTTGAGCAGGGGTTGGAGAAGGGACACACAGAGCCTCCTGCAGCCTCTGTTACCCTGTCGTCCTTCAGTTAACCCAAAAGGGCACTTTTGAACAAGATATTTGTTGCTATTTCTTTTCCTACCTGCCTCTTGTACCAGTATATCCTCACAGTATATCCTGGCCGTCACAGATACCAGATCCACTGTACTGGCTGACCGAGCCTCCAGCTGAGTGACACCTGGGAAGTATATGGCTGGACCTAGGAATTGGCATGAACTGGGGTACAAGTTACTTTAAAGACCAGCTTTGTATTGTCAAATCTAGAATTCTACAGAACAGACTGAAATTTGGTGCTCACAAAGTGAAGAGCAGGAGACGGGGACAGTTGAGATCCTTGGCGCAGAAGCTGCAAAGGGTGGGCTACAGGAAAAAAGGCTCCTCTGCGGCCACCCTTTGGGTCACTCAGCCAAGGGAGACACATGACTGGCTGTATCACTTCTGCTTGCCCTGCACAGACTTTCCAGACAAGATGCCTCCCTGCATGCACTCCAGCCTCTAACAGCTGACTCCTGGAAGAGGCATGGGAGGAAACAGGGTGGGTTTAGCTCCAGGAAGTCAGCTTTCTGACTTCCCTCCCAGCTCCGGGCAGCCGCAGACATGGGACAGCAGCAGTTTGATGTCAGGGTGTAGAACAGCTCATCAGCGCTGCCTAGAAATCATAGAATGGTTTGGGTTGGAAGAGGCATTGAAGATCACCAAGTTCCAACCCCCTGCCCTGGGCAGGGACACCTCCCACCAGACCAGGTTGCTCCAAGCCCCCTCCAACCTGCCCTTGAACCCCTCCAGGGATGGGGCAGCCACAGCTTCTCGGGGCAACCTAGGCCAGGCTCTCACCACCCTCACACCAAACAAGTTCTTCCTAATATCTAATCTAAATCACCCCTCACAGCCTAGCGTGGGCAGCCTGGTCACGCAGGGTGCTCCTGCTGATCTGCACTCACCTAGGGAACAACAGAGCTTGAATATCCATTTAACCACCCAAAAAACCACTCTCATAAAACAAAGTCAATGAAAACGCTGAGCTGAGGTCCCCAAGCTGTCACCACGGAGAGCCTCCCGTAACTGCAGGTGACACCTCTCAAAGTCACCTCTCTCAGCACAGCTCTTAATAAAGACCCTTCCTGGTGGGACGTGCAGCCCCCAGCTGCCAGCTACGGCAGGAGCATCACTGCTGGCCAGCAACGTGCTCCGACAGCAAGATCATGGGTGGCCAGCATCACCACTAGCAGACAAAAAAAAATATCAAAGGCAGCCTACATCTCCCTCACCCTGCTCTGTCTTTCAACACAATGTTCAAATCAGCTCTCTGCCTGTGTCAGGAACAGTGTGGCCAGCAGGACTGGGGCAGTGACCTGTACCCCATCCCCCTGTACCAGGCCCTGGTGAGGACCCACCTCGAGGGAGGACTACCCACTTTTGAGCCCCTCATGACAAGAAAGACATTGAGGTGCTGGAGCGGGTCCAGAGAAGGGCAACGGAGCTGGTGAGGGGTTTGGAGCACAAGTCTTGTGAGGAGAGGCTGAGGGAGCTGGGGGTGTTCAGTCTGGAGAAAAGGAGGCTGAGGGGAGACCTTCTCCAACTCCCTGAAAGGAGGGTGTAGCCAGGGGGGGTCGGTCTCTTCTTCCAAGGAACAGGCGATTGGACAAGAGGAAACAACCTCAAGTTGCCCCAGGGGAGGTTTAGGATGGATATTGGGAAAAATTTCTTCACCGAGAGGGTGAAGCATTGGAACAGGCTGCCCAGGGAAGTGGTGGTGTTGCCATCCCTGGAGGTATTTAAAAGAAGAGTAGACGTGGTGCTTAAAGATACGGTTTAGTGATGGTTTTGCCAGTGTTAAGTTGACAGTTGGACTCAATGATCTGAAAGGTCCCTTCCAACCTAGGCAACTCTATCATTCTATGATTATATATTCAACCATCAACTAAACATGGTACTGAGCAACTTCATCCAGTTAGACCTGTGTTGAGCAGGGGTTGGAGAAGGGACACACAGAGCCTCCTGCAGCCTCTGTTACCCTGTCGTCCTTCAGTTAACCCAAAAGGGCACTTTTGAACAAGATATTTGTTGCTATTTCTTTTCCTACCTGCCTCTTGTACCAGTATATCCTCACAGTATATCCTGGCCGTCACAGATACCAGATCCACTGTACTGGCTGACCGAGCCTCCAGCTGAGTGACACCTGGGAAGTATATGGCTGGACCTAGGAATTGGCATGAACTGGGGTACAAGTTACTTTAAAGACCAGCTTTGTATTGTCAAATCTAGAATTCTACAGAACAGACTGAAATTTGGTGCTCACAAAGTGAAGAGCAGGAGACGGGGACAGTTGAGATCCTTGGCGCAGAAGCTGCAAAGGGTGGGCTACAGGAAAAAAGGCTCCTCTGCGGCCACCCTTTGGGTCACTCAGCCAAGGGAGACACATGACTGGCTGTATCACTTCTGCTTGCCCTGCACAGACTTTCCAGACAAGATGCCTCCCTGCATGCACTCCAGCCTCTAACAGCTGACTCCTGGAAGAGGCATGGGAGGAAACAGGGTGGGTTTAGCTCCAGGAAGTCAGCTTTCTGACTTCCCTCCCAGCTCCGGGCAGCCGCAGACATGGGACAGCAGCAGTTTGATGTCAGGGTGTAGAACAGCTCATCAGCGCTGCCTAGAAATCATAGAATGGTTTGGGTTGGAAGAGGCATTGAAGATCACCAAGTTCCAACCCCCTGCCCTGGGCAGGGACACCTCCCACCAGACCAGGTTGCTCCAAGCCCCCTCCAACCTGCCCTTGAACCCCTCCAGGGATGGGGCAGCCACAGCTTCTCGGGGCAACCTAGGCCAGGCTCTCACCACCCTCACACCAAACAAGTTCTTCCTAATATCTAATCTAAATCACCCCTCACAGCCTAGCGTGGGCAGCCTGGTCACGCAGGGTGCTCCTGCTGATCTGCACTCACCTAGGGAACAACAGAGCTTGAATATCCATTTAACCACCCAAAAAACCACTCTCATAAAACAAAGTCAATGAAAACGCTGAGCTGAGGTCCCCAAGCTGTCACCACGGAGAGCCTCCCGTAACTGCAGGTGACACCTCTCAAAGTCACCTCTCTCAGCACAGCTCTTAATAAAGACCCTTCCTGGTGGGACGTGCAGCCCCCAGCTGCCAGCTACGGCAGGAGCATCACTGCTGGCCAGCAACGTGCTCCGACAGCAAGATCATGGGTGGCCAGCATCACCACTAGCAGACAAAAAAAAATATCAAAGGCAGCCTACATCTCCCTCACCCTGCTCTGTCTTTCAACACAATGTTCAAATCAGCTCTGAAAAGTCGTAACTTACATTTATGTTATTCCTCCTTGTCTTTTCAGATTTTCCCAGCCCAGCGAGGCGCAGGCTCTGGGATGGGCATCACCCAGTTCAGCTCCCACGGATACACCTGGGAGCACTCTACGCTGGGACGCAGCTTTGGGGAGGGCTAACAAAGCTACACAAGGTGTAAAAGCTTTTGGAAGAGAGTCTAGATGCATCAGCAAGGAAGAGGTAAGAGAGGTAAGCCCTGCACAAAGCTTGGCAGCATCCTAACGCACTTAATTTCTTTAGATACATTTATTTAATTGTATCTTTTCATATCATCAGTGCTTATGAAGTTCAACTTTAACCTGGGGGAAAAAAGAGAGGCTCATGTGGATGGAGAAAATACCGTCTAAAATATTAAAGCCATTTTTTACAGCTAAATATTAAAACTATTTCATGTTGTTACTTCAAATATAAATACTATAATTACGTTAAGTGTGAGATTATTTCGCCACATTTAACAAGCCCCTGGTCTTGTCTGCACGCTTGGAAAAAAAAAAAAGGCAAGCAGAGAAGGTTGGAAACACAAATTCACCGAGGCCCATGGCAGCTGAAGTTCAATTGCAGCCTGCAAGGTCTCCAGCCCCGCGGGAAGAGCAGCCCAGGTCCTCGCCTCCACTTCTGCAGCCGCTGGGAAACCCAGGCTTCCCATCCCAAACCCTGCTGGTGGAGCCACTCCTCGGGATGTTTTCCCCTTGACTCTGGAGTGGGGGCTGATTTGTTGCTCCCTGATGAACATCCCCATCCTTCCAACCCGGGACACAGCCCACTTCATCCCTCCAGGTGCCCTTCTCTGCCCCAGGGCACCGGGGGACACTGATCCTTTCCCCTTTGTTACCAGCAGCAGCTTCTTTGCTGACATTTGCCTAGCTTCTGGGTGCTTTTTGGGCCTTTCTGAATTAAAAGAGGCTTCTGAGAGCTGAACGCAGCCGCAGCAGCCAGCCGGCGACCCGCGAAGAGGCCCATGGTGGTGCAGTTGCAGGAGTGGGGACTGTTCCCCTCAGGCTTTTTTACACGGTCTCACCCCGCTTTTCCTGCTGTTTCTGGCTTCAGTTGCAGCCCGATGTGAACAATGCACCCTGTGTGTGTTTCCCATTTAGTGCACACACTTGTAAAACGTTTTTAATACGTGATTTACAAGGGTTCTGCCTTGCACTGAAACTTAACCTAAGCAAGGGTGGACCGGCTGGAGGTGTTTATGGGGGGCAAGGTGGGAGCCAACGGGCTCTAGGGTCACTGGCAGATCCAGCATCCACCACCGTGTTGGATGAGAGGTGATAAGGACACAACACTGTTTTCCTCCCTCAGCCAGCATCAGCTCCAGAAGAGCATCCCCTTTCCCAGAAGCAGCATCTGCTGGGGATAAGCAAGGCTTAGACTTGGCCAAAAGCAGAAGCAGCCAAAAGCCACAAAGGCACAAATCTGTTTGTCACCTTTTCTACCCTCAGAAACTTGCAAGAAATGCTACTAGAAACACGGAAGGAATGGAGAAAGCAACAGCATTTTGGTTAAAATGAATAGTACAGAAAACCACCACCTGACGATTTTATAATAAAGTATATTTTAAAAGAGAATTCTTATGAAAAGCAACATTTAATTTAGATGCATCAGGTAGCCCAGGCTGTTATCATTTGAGGTCCCTGAGTGATCTTTCCAAACGCTCATGTAACTACATCAGACACAATATCCTATCCAAATTCAAATTCCTCACTCAACTTCAATAAAGTTTCAACTGGAAAAGAAAATAGAAACTTCCTGTCCTAAAAACCAGCCACCACGTGCAATTAAAAGCAGCAGGGGAATGAGGCAGCACAGCACTGTGCACCTGATCAGCAGACGAGGCGTTCAGGTCTCCCTCATGGTGATAGACATTATGAAATGGAAGACTGCTATGACTTGATTTTATATACGTGCATTACAAGATGATGTAATCTCCCCTTCAAGTGCTGACAAAACACACTTAATCATGTCTTGGAGGATTCTTTACAGTGTTGTTGCTACAGTGTGAGTGCAGAAAAAATGCTTCAGAGCTCTCTAGAAAGCCTAGCTAAGACTTCACAGGTTGAAGCACACAAGGGCCTCAACTTGAGTCACTGCGGGGAGGAGCTGCCTTAAAATAGTCATAAATCTATACCTTTTTCTCCCTTCAGAAACACCTTGTCCCTGCTAGCAGCAGCTCAAGGACCAAGAGTTTGATCCCTCTTTTGAGCTGCTTTATGCCACAATTCCATCAGCTGCTAAAGCAAGTCATTTGAAGGAATTGTGGAGCAGGGGAAGCCCCCAGGCAGGAGATGAGCTGCTGAGTCTGCTCACCCTCTGTGTGAGGTCTCAAACCAACTCTGGAGCCATTCCTTTCATTAAGACAGTTTAGTGACTATAATCCCTCTGCACACAAAGCCTCTGACACCCAGAAATGTTGCATTTCTCAGCTGCACCTATCTGCAGTGACTAAGGTGACTAAGCATCATGAGATGCTTAGGAAAAGAAAAAAGCTCATCCAGCTGTTACCTGAAACTTTGGAGCTCCAAGAGTGGAAAAGATTTGGGGTGGGAGCTGTGGGATTGAACATTTCTGAGCCTGAAGTTGCATCAGACAGCACGCTCCCAGCACTGCAAATGTGCCTTGGCACACCAAAGGTGTACGGAGAGATGCCAGAAATAGCTTGGAGGTCTCATTTTGCTGCTTTTTTTTTTTTTTTTTGCATAAAGCTTTTCCTTTAGTTCAACCATTTCATCTGTCTCTCATGTCAATTTGCTGCAGCAGCTTTTTATTTTTATTTTTTATTTTTAATATTTTATTTCCCAATACCAAGTCCTGGGAACCACAAAGGGCAAGGCAGCCCACAGCTTTCAAAATAATGACATTTCTCTTGGCGTATTGATTACCAGTACTACCACTGCGCTGACTGAGAATTTTCTGAGAATGCCAGGACTCTTAAATAAACCACTACAGCTCAGTAGACTTCTATTTTCTAGCTACACTTGAAAAAAATCCATGCAAAACTTCTTCCTTATTCCCCCCCTGCTTTTCTCTTCTCCAGGTCCAAATGTCAATGTTAGAATTTAAAACCTCCATAAAACATGTTTCTGTGTGTTTTGCTACTCTTTTCCATGAGGTTTTTCAACCATACACTGGTAGTAGCCTAAATATTCAGGGATGGCTTTACAAAAGGATAGGGAAGAAGCCTTCTTTTCCTCATTTCTACATGAAGATTTTTGCTTAAAACCGGACAGCAGCTCGAACTAGAGATGGCACATAAAATGATGTAAATAAGCCTATCTCATATCAATTAACGTTAGGAGCGGGGAGAGGAAATGAGAAAGCCTGTGTGTATGTGCCCAGGCAATAATACAGTAAACAATGTCATTGCAGAAGTGAAGTCTGGTAGCCTAGCACCTGGGGGTGTCTGACGTGGGGTCACTTGGGCAAACATTATTTGCCCTCCCTGCACATTCACCTCACACCAGAGCCTTGCATTTCCCCATCACAGGCCATTTTTTTCCATCCCAAATAACTCAGTGCTTGGCAGGGGTGGCACTAACTGAATAAAAAGCTATTCACTCAGGTGGATGGCTCGTGCCTTACATACTGCACGTGGTTCCAGAGCTTCCCTGAACACAGAACTATTCATTTTCCTCTGGTTCCCAGTGAGACACCGATTGTATAGATCCTGATCCATAAAGCTTGCAGTTCCTTGTTGAAACAAAGGAATGGTGGTGCTTCTTACGTTTAGGAGATGAGGAAGTGGCCACAGAGACAGGCAGAAGTACCCTTTTATTCCAGTGCCTAATTTGGGAATTTTAGAGGCTGCTTCTTCAGAGGCAAGTGCATCCAGTAACGCTTTCTAGTGCCTGCACGCCGCCTGGCCAGGGAGGGAAGGATCACTGATGCCTCTGCATCACCTTTGCCTGGTGATGGGATATGGCTGTCTCCTCTTGGGAGCTGGCACTATTGATACCCAGGTGTGGCCACCTCAGCCCGGGCTGCCCCCAGCTCTCCACCTCATAGAATCATAGAATCATTCAGGTTGGAAGAGACCCTTGGGATCATCGAGTCCAACCATCTACCCTACTCTACAAAGTCCTCCCCTACACCATGTCCCTCAGTACCGCATCTAAACGTCCCTTAAACACATCCAGGGATAGTGATGCCACCACCTCCCTGGGCAGCCTGTTCCAATGCCCAACTACTCTTTCTGTGAAAAATTCCTTCCTAATGTTCAGTCTAAACCCACCCTGTTGGAGCTTGAAGCCGTTCCCTCTTGTTCTGTCATTAATTACCTGTGAGAAGAGACCAGCACCAACCTCTCTACAGTGTCCTTTCACAAAGTTGTAGAGAGTGATGAGGTCTCCCCTAAGCCTCCTCTTCCTCATACTAAACAGTCCCAGCTCCTTCAGCCGCTCCTCATATGATTTGTTTTCCAGGCCCTTCACTAGTTTCGTTGCCCTCCTCTGCACCCGCTCCAGCACCTCGATATCTCTCTTGTATTGAGGTGCCCAGAACTGGACACAATACTCCAGGTGTGGCCTCCCCAGTGCTGAGTACAGGGGCACAATCACCTCCCTACTTCTGCTGGTCACGCTATTTCTAATCCAAGCCAGGAGGCCGTTGGCTTTCTTGGCCACCTGGGCACACTGCTGGCTCATATTCAGCCATTTGTCAATTAGAACCCCCAGGTCTCTTTCCTCCAGGCAGCTCCAGCCACACTTCCCCCAGCCTGTAGTGCTGCAGGGGGTTATTGTGGCCCAAGTGAAGAACCTGGCACTTGCCCTTGTTGAAATTCATGCCATTGATATTGGCCCAGTGATCCAACCTATCTAGGTCCCTCTGTAGGGCTTCCCTATCCTCCTGGGAATCAACACTCCTGCTTAACTTGGTGTCATCTGCAAACTTGCTGATGAGACACCCTATGTCCTTATTGCGATCGTCAATAAAGACATTAAATAGAAATGGTCCTAACACTGAGCCCTGAGGCACACCACTTGTGACCGGCCACCACCAGCTGGATTTGAATCCATTGAGCACCTCCCCAGCATCCTCCTTGTCCCTGTTTCCACAGCACACGGAGGGAGAGCAGACCGCGCTTGCACTCCGGGCTCTGCCTTGGCTGCCAGTTCATTAGTGGATGCAATTCAAAACGCTAATCCTAATCCACAAAGCCACCGGTGCATTGGGGTCAATTAGCTCTGCAGCTGCCTTGCCCTGAACACCCCACCGTGACAGGCTTGGAAAGTGTTTGCCAGCCCCCTGCCACAGATTTCCTGGGAGCAGGAGAATAAGCTCCTTTGCCTTCGGACTTGACTTTGGCTGAACCGGATTGTCTTTAGAGAGAGCCCTGGAAGAGCTGGCTCCCCTCCAAATGCTACTGAATTGGGGACTCCCGTTTTTTCCCCCTTGAATCTTGAGTCATGCCCTAACTTTGCTCTACATTTTCCCTTTGCTGTAAAGTCAGATTCCTCACTTTAGGTATTTTAGGTAGGAGCTCAGTGAGGACGGAGCAGGCTGTGCTGTTCCCAAGCTGGCAGCGAACACCAGTCCCTAGACATTAACATGATGGACATGTCGACATGGAGAAACGTATGGTACCAATTAAGACAGTATCAACAATTATGCAGAACACAGTTGAGTGGATTAATTTGTTGCCTGGAGAAAAGGCTGCCAGTACGAAGCTGGCTGTCAAGAGACACACTTTCATCTTGCGTGCTGCCTTGTGCCAAATACTACGAAGCCCATGTGCACTAGGGATGAGCACTGGGTTTTCTTTTTCCACCAGCAATCTTGAAGCAGGGAAGGAGCAACCAATTAATCTCTCTACGTGCTGCCTCCTTTCTTCTCTGTTAAAAAAAAAAAAACAAACACGAAAAACCAAAAACACCTGCCCAGAACAACCAAAAACCCCCACATACACTTGAAAAAAAAATCGCAAGCTACCAGCATTCCCAAAACACTAAAATAAGAACTACAAAGTAACGGGGAAAGGATGTTTCTCTTCTTGCTCAGAAAGGTTTTCTTTTGCTGAGGGGCTGAGATGATAACTCCTTTGTCAAACACACTTTTTCCCAGCCCTCTAAGCAGAGAGAAGAAGAATGGTTAAGTCATGTGTGTGACTTTTTTCCAACTTGCTATTTTTACGCTGACCAGAAGGATACTTAACACTCTCCACCTCTTGGTTCCCACCCTTTCTTTGCCAAGGAAGATGCCAGATTGCCTCTAGCAACCTGTGGCTAAATTCTCCTGCCTTGCCAAGTGCCTTCCAGAGGCTTGGTGAAATACCTGCATTCTAAGGTAAGAACAAGCAGCTGATCTTCTCTAAAAACCTTACGTTTGCAAAATGCCACGTGGGTCTAGGGCTGTCAGAGCATTAAACAGCAATGGAAAAACTAGGACTTGTAAATGATCACTTACTGCATTAATAAGCAGCAGCATTTGAATTCCTGCTAAAGCTTCGTACCAGCTGTGCTTTGTCCCCAAATCCAATTAAAAAAAATATAAATCTGCTTATGCTTGTTCCTACAATATGAAGAATATTGAACTACCCTTCATAAATTCTGCTGTTGCTTGCAGAGCATATGGTCCCGCATCAGGCTCTCATTTCTCCATATTTAGCCTCGTTAAACAACAGCATGCCTACCTGACATCATATAAATTACCTTGAGGCTTGGAGTAATGCCATCCCGAGTAAGGAAACTATTCATAACACTGCACTCCTTAATTTAATGCAGGCAAAACTTACAACAACCTGCCCACTTACAACAGAGCACATGCTGATCACAGTTGTTGACAGAGAAATCCAGTTTTAAAACCACCATTCCCAGTAAACACGCTGTTCCCTGAGCAGCAGAGCCATGAAATCGGGTTTTCTGGAGGTTTATATCTCATGTGCCTTACTCCCCCAGCCATTACATTGGCAGAATATATGCAGTTTGGCAATATGCCCATCACAAAACCCTCCAGCTCCTTCCTATTATCTTTATTCCTATTACTGCTCCTCTGGTAAAGAAGCTGGAAGCTGCAGGGTCCTAGAAACTATCTTCTTCTCAGGCCAGACACAGGGCTGCCCTTCCTTAGGGACTGCTCTCCTAGGGGCCTCTCCCACTCTGACTCCTGATTTCCAGGAAATAATATTTTTCAGACCTTTCCCCCTTGGCCAAATTTGATTAAAACTCAACAACACTTACCAAAGGTTTTTAGGGTGAAGAATGGATGGACGGTATAAGAGATCAGACTAACACAATTCATATCATCTGCTACGTGTAAGTGCAATTCTTATCTACACTTTCATCTGCTCTGTGTAAGTGCAAAGGAGCATCCAGCAAACCGTCTGCCATGTGCTGACTGTGGGTCTGTCTAATTAGCAATTATTTGCTGATATTACACAGATAATGCAGGGCACTTCACAGGATACTGAGCATTCAGAGAGGCACTTCATGCTTCCCAAATGCGTCTCAGCCACTGCACTAAGGAGTGGGAGGGAATCCTCAAAACTACTTCCAACACCTCCACCAAACTCTAATGTATTTCTGGGCCCCAAAGCAGGCAGATGCCTCCTGCCCTCCAGCTCGTGGCTGCTGCTCCCAAGGCTCCTTATCTACTATTTCCAGATATCTCTGACACAGCCTCAGGGGAAGGGGTGACCGGCAGTAATGCCAAGGAGAGCTGAGGAAAGTCAAAACAGCACAGGAAAAATTGTACCTATTCAGATGTGCCCAAATATGATTTATTTTTTTCCAATTAAACTTCTAAACATCTACACCATTAAGAATTCTGATGAGGAAAAAAAAGTGATCCTCTTTTTCCTCTTGCTGACAACTGCAATAAAAACATTTCCTCCTAAACATCTTTTCACTACCATCTTTTTTTCCTTTTCTGCCATTTTCTTTCTCTTCTGCTATTTTGGAGCTTTCCCAGTGTGAAATGTTTTCAGAAATGGCAAGATAATAAAAACACCCACCAAAAAATAAGAGATGAGATGATACGAAAAATAACTGCAAGACTTCATTCAGCCTTCTAGATTTAATAGCACAAAAAGAGGAGGAGAAAAATAGCAAGCTTAAAATTCTAAATACCTACGTATCACCTCCCTTAAAAAAAGGTGGAAGTTTTTCTTTGAAAAAGTACTTCTGGATACATGGAGATGGGCACCTTCTGAAAGATACATCAGGCTTTGGTCAAGCCTCATTTTCTTTCCTGCAGGAAACATTTCACGGAAGAAAAAAGGAAAAGCCAGCTCATCATAATGGAAGTTTAGTCATCACCATCGCTTGAGCAGTGATTAAGAGGAGCATGATCGCGTCCCTACTAATTTAGGGCAGAGAGAAGCTTCAGGAGGCTTTGGGTGATGGGAGAAGATACAGGACAGTGTGTGATGTAACAGCAAGGACAGTTATTGTCCAGCACTGCTGGAATGGGCATGAGCTTCCCACCCTCCCGTGAGGAAGAGGAGGGTAGAGCCCACATGGAACTCATGCCACTTGGGGGAATGCGGGAATAACAGAGAGCAAAAAAATGCGACTCCAGCCTGCTCTTAAAGAAATGACTCAGCCTTCAGATATACCAAAATATTGGACGTTGTTTAGGTATTGATGTACTTGAAAATTCAATGGTTTCCTCATGAGGACTGGAGAGTTTGAGCTCAAGAGCAATGGCAGTCCTCCTCCCAAGCTGCCTCAAGGGCACCCGCTGAGACGTTTCACCCTGGTCTGCCCTGAGAAGTCCCTCCGGATGGGAGATTGCTGAACAAGCCCCTCCTGGTACCCTCTCTTGGCTGCTGCGTTCAAGATGATGTGACAACGTTTGCACAGAAGGTCTGCTGGTTCAAATGCATCTCCTCTACTAGCAATGAGACTAAGGAGGTTTCCTCCTGGCACCAAAATTTGCCTTTTCTCCGCCAAAGACACAGAGCTCGCTATTAAGGATGCAAAGCTGCATTGCATCTGCAGCTACACGCTTCTAGAGGGAAACCTCCTCTCCACACACCAGTCCTCCCGAGCAGCACACAGCAGCAAGCTGGGCTGGGTCCCACCTCCTGCCCTCAGGGAGCACTCACAGCCTCAAATTGCTCTTCCCAAGTCAAAAATCTGCAAATCCATGGCGCTCTCTAGTGTCTTTACTCTGCTCGGGAGAAACCCAGCTATCCCAAGGCGCTGACATCACTCAGGACAGCATGGTGTAAACAAGCAGGCTGAGGGATGCCCAAGGCCTGCTATTAATTAGGAAGAGTTTGCCAGCATTATCTGTTTGGTCGAACCTTCTGGTGGAAGCCACTCCAGCTATCTCCCTGTGGCCCCCACCAGCAGCGCGACGCCTCCCAGAGCAGTCATTTAAACAGAAACGGGATTTGGAGCCGCACTCCTGACGGAGGGAACTACTCCAGGGAAGTTTCTGATCTTGGATTAGGTCCCTGCAGAACCTGAGCGTGCTCCCGTCAGCTCCCAAACTGGCCATCGGCGCCGCGTAACACGGGTTGTAATTTCAGGGTGTGAGCTCAGAGGAGAGAAGGGCGACAAAGATGGTGAGGGGTCTGGAGAATAAGTCTTATGAGGAGAGGCTGAGGGAGCTGGGGGTGTTCAGCCTGGAGAAGAGGAGGCTGAGGGGAGACCTTCTTGCTCTCTACAACTACCTGAAAGGAAGCTGTAGAGAGATGGAGGTCAGTCTCTTTTCTCAAGTCACAGGGGACAGGACAAGAGGAAATGGCCTCAAGTTGTGCCAGGGGAGGTTCAGGCTGGATATTAGGAAAAATTTTTTCACTGAAAGGGTTATCAGCCATTGGGATGGGCTGCCTGGGGAGGTGGTTGAGGCACCATCCCTGGAGGTGTTCAAAAGATGGGTTGATGTAGTGCTGGGAG
The DNA here is from genome assembly GCF_001431845.1 of Calidris pugnax. Taxonomy (NCBI): domain Eukaryota; kingdom Metazoa; phylum Chordata; class Aves; order Charadriiformes; family Scolopacidae; genus Calidris; species Calidris pugnax. The sequence goes on from NW_015094507.1 coordinate 2,760,931, forward strand.
GTATGGTTTAGTGATGATGCTCCTTGTTTGTTGTGTGGGTGTCTATTTTTGTCAGTTAGGTTGACGGTTGGACAAGATGATCTTTAAGGTCCCTTCCAACCTAGAAGATTCTGTGATTCTGTGATTCTGAGATGGCACCAGGGAGGGCTTGGCAAGGCACAGGGCAGGCTGCGGGCTCCTCCAGGACCCACAGGTACCACGAGCCATGCAGGACAGCTTAACTCCTGCCCCGAGTGGGGGCAGCCCTGACAGAAACACCAGTTTTTCCCTCATACCTTGCCTCTTCCCATCACCGCTTCCCCCGGGGGAGGAGGAGAGGGCAGAGCACATTTCTAGCTGTCAAAGGCACAATCCAAAATGGCAACGGCTTTGATTCGCTCTTAAATGCCTTGCTGCTCCCTTTTATTACTGCATTTTCTACTCTGTTACGGTGCCTCTCTTTCTCCCGTGCTCCTCCGAGGCTGACAATCCATGACAGAAACACAGCATCTCCCACAGACTCATGGCCTCAGGTCCCACTGTGTTTGCCTGACTGACAAGATCAACGCGGCAATCTGCCGCAGAGCAGACGCCGCTCCCCCTTCTCCCCCTCTTCCTCCCTCCCCTTTAACACACACTTCACATTAAATCAGCATCCAAAGGGAGGAAGGCTCCTCTAGTGCCTAGAACGTATTTTCTTGGAGCTGGCGGTGCTAGCTGGTGGCAGGGGGAGACAGGCTGGCCCCGTGTAATTGATTTGATGTATGCCATGTTCCGGCGGGATAAACACCACCCCCCGGACGCCTTGCGTTCCGGAGACTCCAGCCTAAGCTCCTTGTTCAAGCGTGTTGGGAGTCCATCAAAGACACTGAGTACTTTTGACGTGAAGATAAAGGCTCTTATCTTCAGCTTCCAACGTTGCTCCTCTGAATAAGCACTCTTGACAGTTCTCGCTGCTTAAACTGCTCTTCAGCTGGGGCTGGGAATAGGGGGGGAAACGGTTTTAACCCACCTTATTTCAGCAAACTCCCCTGCTGGGAGAATAAGCTTGTCACCAAACCAGATGACTTCCTCTGGGACACATCACTACAACTCACAGGGAATAAATTAAGGCCCCATGCAGGCAACACGCTCAAGCACCTGAATAAACCTGCAGTTGAAGCTTATCTGTTGCTTTGTGGGCTTAGCATGTCCCAGGCGGACACACATCTCCGGAACCTCAAATATAATTCCAATACACCAGAAAAACGACGCGTCCCAACAGTACTGTGCTGCTGAGGAACTTTATCATCTCCCAGCCAGCCAAATGCTAAAACATAAGTGTCTTTTAGGAGGACAGTGGAAGACCCAGGAAGAAAACTTGGTCTTCTACTACCTCTTGCTGTAGCCAGCTGTCCCAAGCTGCAGCTCAGCTTCTCATCCCAGAAAATGGGATAGAAAATCCTGCTTTGTGCTTTCCACCTCCCCTGGCTGGACGCTGGCTGCAGACCACAAACCTGACTATTAAGGCACAGCTCAGCTGGAGCCCGGCTGACCCAAAGCCCCACTGACCCAAATGGATCTAGGATTTCACTCCCTGCTTCTCTATGCAGGGATTAAATAAATATCCTTCTGCTAAAAAAAAAAGGCCACACGTGCCTGCCTGAGTTCAACGCAATTTTTAAAGTAAAGGTACAGAAAAGTTGCAATAATTTCCACTGGTATGGCAGGGGGTGAGTTTTAGGGCCAAAACAATATTTCAGGCACTGTAAATCCAGTTCAAGTGTCTCTAATACAACGGAACAGATTTTAACAGGCAAAACGAAAAAGAAATATTAAAGAAAAAATTCAGGAGGCCAAATTGCCAGAGGAAATAACATAACATGCCTTAAGTGTATCGGGAGGGAGATGCCTAGAGAAACAGCAGATCTCTGGCAGCCCCAGCAAGCAGGGGGAGCAAACTAATATGAAGGTTGCAACCAAGCCAAACAATGTTCACGCTGGAGTATGATTTGGGTTAGAATAAGGAAGAAGAAATAGCTATTCTGGAGGTCACTGTCTATGCTGAGACACTAGCCAACATGCAGAAATAAAATAAACAAGAGGAGCACTGGGAAAAATCAAGATATCCCATTGAAACGAATCAGCTGGTCTGACAACAGCTTTCTCAATGCACGGGCCAACAAAGTAACCGAGCTCCTAACAAGAATATGGAATGAATCTTTACACAGCTGTCACTGCGGAGGGACACAAATTATATCCACCCTTTAGAAGAGGGACAAGATCACCATGGGATGAGCCCAACAATTACAAAACGCCCAATTTAAGAAAAACACCTGAGAAAAATCGTGTAGCTTGAAGTGAAAACCCCCCAGGTCAGATGCAGCAGCAGATTTTTTTTACGCCAGTGAAGTTACTCTGAATTTCTAGTGGAGGATTCCAGTTTTGATGCTGGCCAGAGCATTCCGTAGGAGCCTTTGAACTCTGGCAATGAAATATTCAGCTGCACAAATCAACAAGCCTATCCAATTCCTAGAGTGGCAAGAGTGAAGAATCACAGGGTTGTCTAAAACAAACAGTATTTTTGACTCATTTCTGTTAAAAGTATCAGACAGGAGATAAACTCTGTTTTATTGGACTGAGTTCAAAAGCCACCTAGACTATGTACATGCTTATATTTCAAGACGAACTTTTCTATTTACTGCAAATGCTTCTCATTCCCTTTTCATCCCACAAAATGCTAATCACAAAACAATCCCAATTTAATCCTGTGTGTGGAAAACAGTATGCTTCTAGTCCTGCATGCTGACCATTAGGTTCCACTGCCTCCACAAGAGGGAACGCTCTTTGGATCTACCGGTTACATTGACCACTCGTGTCTGAAGTCATGCATAAGAGACAGAAATAGTGACCACAGGTGGTGACAAAGGCACACTTAAGCTCCAGCTGTACAAATTACCACCTCTTACTGAGGAAGCTCAGGGATACATCCAAAAAACAAACTGCCAAGCATGCTGTAGAAAACAGCTGTAAGAAACCAGCCAAAAATCTGGCTTCCACCAACAAAACTTCTCCTGTTCTCAGCAGGTTTGGAATTTTACCTTAGAATGAACCGTTGCTCCTACTTTGGCTTGGTGCACGACAAATAGATAATAAGGCAGCTCCTGAAACACACCTGGAAAATAAGACAAGACACAGATGTTACATTTATCAGTCTTGAGTTTTAGAGACATCCTAATATGTCAGAGGCTGTCAACTCTACATACAAGAAACTGTATTTCTATCAATTTAGTAGCTGCAGAAATGAGAACTCAGTACTTCAGTCTGCTCCTATTTGCACAGATCTAAGTAGTAGAGTCTTACTGGATCCTCACTACAATCTCAGCAAGGACAGTAAAGTACTTCAGAATTAGAAGTTACAGTAACACCCATCTGTATGCTGGTATTAACTGACATCATTCCTTTACAGTCCAGGAAGCTGTCCTAATTTGCATCTGGGACTATCTGGAAAACACTATTTTTCAATGGCACTAAAAATGCTGTTGTCCTCTGTTTGGAGAGGTTGCCACAGTCGATCTGCAAGATTAAATGGGAGAAAAATGTGAATTTCCCATGTGACCTTTACATGTGATTGTGCCTCGCTGGTGAAAAGAGCGATGGTCCAAATGACCGTGTACAGAAGCGCCTGGGGAATCGCAAGCAATGGAGATGTGTGCCCTAGCAGAGATTGGTAACCTGCCAAATTTCCTAGCTTCCTCTCAAGACTGTAGACATTTCACCCCGTCCACAGATATGGTGGGAACACTGAACAGAACACCGCTTTTCTGGTTTCAAGCTTAGAAAAACAAGTGCTGAGTAATTTCTGCATTAAAATGTTTAGCAGTTACCTTTTATTTCCTTCTCTCCTCCTACAAGTTACATGATCAGCGAGAAAAATTTACCAACTTTCTCATAGAGCATAATTTTAAGCAACTGCTTTGTCTCTTATGTTTTAAACCCCACATTGCTCAGACTTTATGTTTCAGGCCACCAAGTCATAGCATTTACCAAAAAATTTCCCTAGGGCTACAAAGAATTATCCAGCGAGAACAAACTCCATCCAAAGAGCAAAAAATAAAGCCACCGATTCTGATTCTTGGCTTCTCACCATGAGGTTGAAGTCCTCACCTCTTCCACAAAGAAGAGAGGAAGTGTCCTTTGAAGGTGGCTTGGCAGTGTTGGTAATGCCTAAGCATACCTAAACTGCCAGAGTCTCACAGCACAAGCTGGTTCCCATGAGGAGAACCCCTACATGACTTCAACCTTAGCCCACCAGGAAGGAAACACCTCTGAGCACACTGGTGGTGTGTGTAAGGGTTACTGCAAAAGCACAAAGATTGATGGTGGGTAAGGAACACCTCCAGCAAGCACTAAGATAGAGGCATAGCAGGGACAGCACTGCCAGCTGAGCCACACTGAGCACCATGGGCTGGGGCTGTCTCACGTACCTTCTGCAAGCCTCAAGCTGCATCTACATGGTGACATTTATTCCACCACTACTTGATTATAAAGATGAATAGTACTGTGGAACTGCGCTTGTGATCAATGAGTCTTCTAAATTCAGTAATAATGTTAAAGGCCTCGGTGCTTTGGTAAAACCCAAGAATAACTCACATTTCAGAACGTGGAGGCACTCTGAAAACCAGCTCTTTATAACGCATCTCTACTTGGGACCCCCAGAGCAGCTAGATCACTAGCCACATGATCATTTTCCACAGCCTGGGCCAATATTTGCCTGTGCAGTGGAGGGCTGCAGTTTCCAGAAAGCAGTATGTGAAATTAATCAGACCAAATGCCTAAATATCAGCCAACACTTACAAACCAAATGGCACTTAAATGTGATGGAAGTTCTGACTGAAAATTCAGGTGTAGATAGCAAAGGATTTTTAAATGGCAATTTCTCTGAAGTGTCCTGGACTAGAAAAGCACCTACATAGGCAAAATATATCTATATAAAAAAGAAGGGGATGGGGTTGAGGGGCAAAAACCAAGCAAATAAATCTGTTCAATGAAAAATTCTGCTTCAGCTGAAGTCTACATTTTGACATCCTGACAACGTCGAAGTGAGACCAATTGGGGCTCAAAGGGAGCAGGATGAAGCCTCCTTTGCTGCTACCCAGACTCCTGTGGTCATTATCCTTTTGCAAAACTCCCACGCGAAGAGTATTTCTCAGCCTAGAGTCTGCAAAGCTCTTAAGCACATGGTGAACCCCATTAAATCAAGACCGGGCAAGAAACAAGCTCTCATTACATCAGGAGTTACAAAGCTCACTGCAGACATGCCTAGAGAAGTTAAATGGCTTGTTTGGTCTGAAAGGTTAAAGCTCTTCCTTACCTGAAAAAAACTAAACTACATCTTTAATCCACTTCAGCAGGGTGCCTGATGCTGTCAGGACCCCGATCACACACAGGACTGAAAACACAGCAACGCTATTTTTCTGTTCTTAGCAAAACTAAGCCAGCCCCAAGGAATTACAACTTTTTACCAGTTCCACTAGAAACTCTAGTTGACGAGCTTCCTCCCTCAAATAATATGATGTTCTGAAGTTTAGTTTAATTTGGCACTTCTCTGTCCTTCAAAAGGCACACAGCAGAAAGCTGCTCTGAAATAGTTGGCCAGCAGAAGTTCACTCTCACAGAGTCAAGCAACTCTGAGCACAGAATGGAAATAAGAAGATAAATTATTCACCTGATAGACTCCACCCTTCACCAGGATGAGATCTGGGGGCACAATGGCTGGAATAAAGCACTGTCAGTCCAGGCTCTAAGGCTGAAACTCTCCCTCTGGGCATTGCAGAATGCACCCTCGGCGTGAGGCAGCTTTGTCTACCTCTAATCTACAGCCACTGGCTCTGAGGTCCGGTGGTCCCTGCAAGCTGGGGGCAATCTGTAAGCTCTTCCACACCACGACTGCTGCCAACAGGCATTCCCAGGAGCAAGGGTGAGCAGGATTCAGGAACAATCTCAAGGCATCACCCTCTGCCAGGACAGACTGCTGAGAAGGGATTTGTTTTGCAGTTGCTCTTAAACAAGGGCTCCTTGAGGCAAGGCTGAGCATCAAGTTGGAGGTACCAACAGCTTTAAGACTAATTTGCAAACTCAAGCAGCAGCTGACCCAGATCTGATGTTAAAGGCCCTTAACAGCTGGTAACGGAGACTTTTACAGTAAACAATCTTTACAAGGACTGCTTGAATTCACCTCCAGGGTTCTCTGGTCTTATATCTTTGTAGAAAAACCATCTCCCTTTATACTGTAACACACTCAGAAATCCCCTTTCAGCACAGGACCAAATACTGACTTATGCTCCCTCTGTCTCTGCCTTTTTATAAGCAAGTTCACCTGCAGTGACGATAAAGCAGTAACAAGTCTCCCAGGGAATGCTATGTTATGTGTGCACATGATACATGCTAGTGTGTTTTAGGAAAGCGATAGTTTGAAGATTAGGGGATAATGAAATGAAGAGAAATAATTCCTCATCTAATTCTTCAAAGGAAAAGACCGCTCAGAAAAAGAAAAAAAAAAGTGCATAGACGCCAGCCTTATAGGAATTTCCTTCCATTCTGCATTTGGCATCAAGTTCTTTATGATTTCTTTACTCGGGCATATTTTCCTTCAGGGAAAATACATTACAGTTAGAACACTGCCCATGATTTCATAATATGTATTTATGAAGTTAATCATACTCATGTCTCTCAAGGCGTCTGTTAATCTGGGCTGGTAAATTCCTAATTATCCTTGCAGGACAGCAATATAAATCCTGAGTCCCAGCATAGTGGGTTGCTACGTTTAATGTTCAAAGAAAGAACACGTTCTTTAGGTGTGATCAATGAGGGCTGTCTGGGCAATTTGCAAGGTACACCAAAACTCTTCTTGCGTATTCATCTCTCAAATCTTTTCCCTTCTCTGCCCGTTAGGTTTCCTCTCAAGGAAATCAGGGGAGACCAATGTGATAAACACCTGGCATAAACACACAGCCATCCGTTCAGTTAGATTTGTCTTATAGAAGAGCACGTGGGGGAACATAAAATACAGAGATGGAAAGGTAGCTGCAGAAAGAAGCAGTGAAGTAGCTGCATGTGCACAGTGGGTAGGAAGAGAAGTAAAGGACTAATTGAAAAAAGCATGACTTAGGATACATATTAGGACTGTATTTCACAATGATACAGTTGAGCACCAGGACAGGTTTGCCCAAGCAGGCTGAGTTAGTCCCTGTCATTGGAGAGGTGTGGTTTGGACGCGGTTGGCCTGACTTTGAGTCCAGAGGATGAAGTTCCCTCTCCAGGGCCTTGCTAATTTATATGGAGGATTTTAGGGAAGCCACAGATATGCCAGATTACACCAGACAAGACCTAGTGGATAGCCATGATTTTTTAAAAGCAAAAGCAACTAGCTGAGTAGAAGTCAACTAGTCAAAAAAATCAACTTTGTTGATTTCCACCTCCCATTTTAATTACTTCTTACTGACCATGGTGACGAGGTATGTCATTTGTCATGCTGTAACACGGAGCCTACAGCACCTCAGCACAGGTCTTCCCTCACAACAAACCCCTGCAACTCAGTGGTGCTCCAGAGGCAAACATCTGGCCCAAGCTCTCCTAATTCAAATTAAAGAGGAAAGAAACCACAGTGCAGTGGCACTTCACAGCAGACTCGAGCGTTTCTCACAGGTACCTCTGGTTGGCCTTTAAACGTGTATAAATGCAGTCTTGATGTGGATGCTGCAGTGTAAAAACAACACTTCCCCTGCACAGTGAACTCCGTGCATTTCTAATTAGAGCTGCATTGCACCAGCATTTTATGATTTAAAATACTGTTGTAATAAATCCAGCACCTGTAAATTCAATGTTTCATAAGGGCAGGGAAGACCTTGTAGACAGAGTCTGAGGAAAAAAAATTGTTCTTAATTGAGTCCTGTAATAAGGCATCTCAGGGAGAGATAGGATAAGCAAGCACGCCGGATTTGATCCTTCAGACCTGCCTCTACCATGAATGGGAACAATGCGCTGTGCAGGAAAGGAATTCCTTGATTTTAAGGAACATCTTTATAATAAAAATCCCTTTAGACTTCCTCCAGTCTTAAGCACCGCTTTATAGATTCTGGTTACAAGAGAAACCCCGTCTTCAAATGACAAATAGAAATTTTACATTTCAAAGACAGCAGGCTGCACAGTTCAAAATGATCCGTCTTCACTACAGGAGCAACTAGTGTCACAGCCGAGGCTGGGGTACAATGGTGCAAGTGGCCACTAATAAGAAGCCCCTGCCTTAAATAATTGAAAAAGTAATAAAGAAAGAATTAAGTGGTCTTTGGAACCTAGGAGAGTCGCAGCACTCTTTCTTCTTATTACTTGTAGAGAACCTGAGCCAAGTTTGGTTTGTCTGGAGACACAAGGAGCCTAAAGCTAACAGATTACAGAACAAAAATAAATATGGAGCCAAATCTGCGTGCCAACAGAGAGATTGCAGTGGTGTTGAACCAACATCCCCAAAAGCATAACCCATGATGTTTGAAGTTAAAGGCCTTGAACCAGAACTCTGCTTCTGTGCCTTAATCTTAGGTGGTGAGACTTGTGGGATTTCCAGTCATTCTCACAATCCTTTACGCTCCCGAGGAGGAAGTGTTGGCCTGAACGTGAGGAACAGATAAAGGAGAAACACTGACCTGACAACACAACACATACCTTTACATTCAGCAAAGATTCAAAGCAGAGAGAGTTTGCTCTTGTTTAGAAATCCAAATTTAGGCACCCAAATAGATATCAGAGAATCCAAATCTCTGACCTCAATTTAGGGTGCTGCTGCTGCCCCCACTTAAGTTGCATTGAAGTTTTGACATACTCACGCTCCCAAAATTATGCATTTATGTAACTGTCCAAATAGGAATTTAGAAAATAAAAATAAAAGAACTCTGCAATTAGTTTCTTCACCAAACAACAGTCCTCTCTGTCCTGTGGCTTTTTTTTTTTTGTTTTCTTAAATGATCAAATTACTAGCGTTGTCCTCCATCACTCACTCAGGGTTTGGGCTCAAATTGATTGCAAAGGATGAACAAAAGCTCTTACAGAGAACTGTCAGCAGCATGCAATAGCAAAATAAATCCTGCCTTTGCATGGGTTTATGATTGTCCTGGAGGTAGATCGTTAAACACTGTGCCATCACTGGATTCTGCAATAAAAAGAGAAAACACTGGCACCGTCAGGGCCCACGTCCCAGGAAGAGAGCAGGCAAAGCACGTGGCGTGATGCCCAGCGAACACACACAGCCCTACAGGGGAGGGAGCCCATCTGGGGGGGCTCAGATCCACACAACAGCCTCTGAGAGGGTTTCGATCTCTGTCAAGTGTTCCGTTTTCCAACAGCTGGGCACCTTGATTCAGCAAAACAGCTCAGCTCTACCAGTAATCTAAAAGGAAAGGACAGACACATGCAGCAAGCACACTTCTCCTTCCCGTGAACAGCCTTCTGGGGGAAACCACCGTAGAGATGACACCTTTCTAACTAGTTTGGGTTGTACAAGTAATATTTAGACAGCTAAAATTAGCACAGGAAAGATGACCTCGCCTGTCTGCGCAAGCGAAGACGGGGCCAAGGCTGAAGCCATCAGATCCTCTGCAACAAGGGTCCTCCCACACATACACCCCCCAAGCTGCAGAGGTCTGCACAGCGATTCCTGAGCCAAAGCAGAATTCTCAGTGCACATTTCTGCACAAACAGAGCAGTGCAGCTATTGCCACCACACCCCAGACAAAACCCCACGTGCCCAGGGCCACCACCACAGCCCTGAGCGCCTCCTGAAAGAATGAGTCTCAGGTCTGAACAAGCTTCAAGTCCTCCTCACACTTGCAGGTGTGACTGGGGCAGAATTCATCCCCACCAAGGTCTGGGAAGCAAAGGAAGAACATCATTTTGCTGACAACGCTGGCCATCAAAGCTTTTCAGATGAATGGAAAAAGGTACCTGGCCCGTTTGCAGTGTTTGCTCCCTATTCCAAATCCACCTTTTGAAAGCAAGGGGCCTCTGCACTAGCCAGGTCATGCAGGGAGTCCTTTAAGGGCACGTCAAGGATCTTCACAGAACTGAGAATCTGACTCAAAATCCATCTGTTCACAGTAACCTCCTTGTACATTACAAAATTCTTGCGCACGTTTGCAACACAAACTGTAAAACTCGTTTAATAGCTGTGCCAGCTTTGAAAGGTTTCCAGCGTGCTTGACAAACTACAAATCAACAAAATAAAACATGCTAGCGAGCGGGTCTAACTAAATGCCAACTACAGGAAGAAGAAAATCAATCCACAGGAGCAAGTAATAGCCCTTTGGGGGTTTGGTGGGGTTTTTTGTTTGTTTTGTGTGTGTGTGTGTGTGTGTGCTGTCTTTATGCTTAAGACTAAAATAGCCAAGATATATTTAACGCATGGAATGACAGCAGCAATATGTGATACTTGAACCAGGGGCCCGGGCTAAGTCTCATCAGCAACGATAATTGTTTACCAGACACAAATATTCTCTAGGTGTTAAATGAACACCAGGGACTAGTGCACAAGTGACACAGAGGATTGTCCTGGGGCGTTGCAAGCCAGGAGCACAGCTGTGAAATTGCTCTGGCAGGCAGTGTCACAGCTAAAAACACAATCCTTTCAAAGACACGCGTTGGAGCCTTCGCGGCATTTGTAATTTGTTAAAAATCCCAATCTGTCACTTCATTCCACGGGCACGAGGCGAAAGCAAGCCCGGACTCTCGCTCGCTTGCACGCACCCCTGCTCACAAGCACTTTTTACGTGTTTTAGAGCACTTCTGCTAACATACCGGGCGGGCACTAAGGGACAAGCAGGGAGGAGAGTGATTTTGATTTGTGCTGCTTGCACGCTCGTGGCTACACAAGGGAGGGCAGCACAGGCGTGGCAGGGAATGAGATTCTACACCAGCACATTCAGAAAGACAGCACTTGCGATTCAGGTGCAAAGATAAACCACTGGCACCGTTTAAATGAACTCTGTGTTTCTGAAATGCCAACCGTAAAAAACCCACAACAACCCCCCCCTCAAAAAAAACCTGCTGATACTTAATTTCATTAGATAGACTGCATCTGGTGTTTATGGCTTAGTGCTGTTGCCAGAGAGCCCCAGGAGCTTCGGTCCGGGAGCCAAGCCAGTGTCTACCAACTTAGTTGGACTACTGTGGATACACGGAGATCCAATATTCCTCTGATTTAAAGCTTTCAGGCAGATTTTCAGAGGCTTTTGTTTTATTTATAGCCAGCATGTGCGCAGAGAAATAAAACAGTCATTTAATATGCTGTGCAATTATGGGCCTATTCTCCCAGCTTCACATTTCAGTAGCTTATTTTGAAGAGCAGCGAATTGGAAATCTGGGTATTCCCACCTTAACCATTCACACGTGGAGGGACACAAAGAAATCCAGTAACGGAATATCTTTTCATTAAAAAAAGGAAAGGGCCAAATACAGTTTAATCACAAAAGCTGGAAGCATGTTATTTATACAGATGGTCACTGTAACCGTTACAGTCATATAACAGCTAAATGTTTTTCCTTCTCCTGCTCCTTATGGCACAGGTTTATAGCCCTCTGTTACAGGAAGCTCTGACCTGTCAATGAAGATGCCATGGTGTTCTGATCTTTGCATTTTTAAGATTCTCTTCTGCTTGAAGCTGGAGTAGCTGCTTTCCAACCCTCCCTATAGAAAAATCAGAATTCCGTTCATTAAATTGATCAAAAAATAAGTATGCCTCAGTAAAAAAAAATAAAAACAAAACAGGATTTGTAAAAACAAAGAGCATACAGTCCATCTTCAGGGAATATTTTAAGCATCTGTGTAGACAAAAATATTAAAGAAAAGCACGCACAATTTTATTTGGTGGGGACGTGTAGGATGGTTGGCCATCTGCTGAAAAATGTAAGGCTGCCAAATATCACAGATTCACACCTTGAGTCTGGAAACTGAGTTCACATGGACAATCCATGTATTTCTGGTGGTGTCTGCATTCCCCTGGCCTTTCCTTTACCCACTACTCAGTTTTACGCTTCCCTGACTGCGGAGCTGGACTGCTTCACGGCTTTTCAATGAGCAGAGCCTGGTTCTGCAGAGTCCCACTGACTGCCACAGAGCTGCTGGCAGGACACCTGACTGTTTGCTTGACAGGTTTTCAGAATTGGGAAATATAAGGAAAATCAAAATGTTTGGGAGATCAGGGCCCCCGCTCAAAGTCAGGAAAAGACAGCTTGGGGAAAATTCTTCCATTCTTTCATTCTGAAAAAGTAATCAAAAGGAAACCCCTTAGAGGCTGAACTTTTACAGGCCACCAGTTTACACTAAGAAAAAAACCCCTGAGATTTCCGTGAATATCTGACTTAAAAACCTGCCATACTTTTAATCCATATAAACCTGTTCCTTGAGTCTAATTAGCTGAGAGCATGGGACTGGTGTTTCCCTAACTTAAAGGGTGGCTAACCAGATCAGAGCAAGGCGACAACAGTAAAAGAATCACAGAATTATATGGGGTTGGAAGGCACCTCTGGAGATCATCTAGGCCAACCCCCTGCCAAAGCAGGTCCACCCAGAGCAGGTTGCACAGGAACGTGTCCAGGTGGGTTTGAATGTCTCCAGAGACGGAGACTCCACCCCCTCCCTGGGCAGCCTCTTCCAGGCCTCTGCCACCCTCACAGGAAAGAAGTTCCTCCTCATGTTGAGGTGGAACTTCTTCTCTTCAAGTTTGTGCCCATTTCCTCTTGTCCTATCCCTGGGCAAGAAGGTTTCAGGCAATCTCACTGGAAATCTTGCACAGATTCATCATCTTGCCACTGTCTAGAGCAGAGAACTTTCTGGCGAGATCTGCTAGATAGTGCAAAAGTTACCTTTGTGGCTGTTGAGCCCAACACTAAACACATTTCTAGAACTGCAACAGGCAAAATAACAAATACAGACTGCCCTTTTTCAGAAACCTATCTAACATTAATGCTGTTTTTCATAATGTTTCCTCAAATACAAAAGTGATCTTTAAACTCTACTATTATTTATAGGGTAGTTAGCCAATTATCAGGCATCCACTCACAGATTTTTATCACTGGAACTGCAGCACACCTCTAGTGCCTTAACGGCTCAGCGTCAGGTCAAAAAAACTGAATAATACTCTTGACTTTTTACCTTTACTCAGTTATTTGCTTGTAGAGCTGTCCTGCCAGCAAGCCTGAGCTACTTAGTTCAAACGTAAACTGAGCTGAGCTGCAGTCACTGCTGCACAGATACATCTTATACAACAAAACCCAAACCACCTCTTTTCTTTGGCCTTATGTTTTGATACTTTGTAAGTAGTATTTTTACCTGATGACTTATCTGTCTGCTTATGTCCAAGACGTGATGAATTCTGTACATTTTTCCTCTAGGTTTCAACACAAACTGCAAACAGCATATCACAGGACTCAACTTCGCTTGTTCTGTCTTATCTGTAAAATAGGGATAAACCTTGCCTGTGTTTAAAACTCCATTTTCCAGGAGCACTTACGCAGCAAAGCCCTCCCTGCCTCTAAGGGGACATGCACAGCATCCCTTGAAATTCTGGTATACCTTTAATTCCTCCTCCCTTCCAATCTGCTGCCATTATTTAAAAATCATTTCCTCTTCATTTCTTGTGTAGGTGTCCAGGAGGTTTTTTTATATGCAGATTCCTGCTGGCACACCCTAGTTCAGCCAAATTCTTTGAAAAGTATCTGTTGTCAATCCCACAGCAGTCATCAGTCCACAAGCCAAATGGTTTTCTCAGAATTCCACCTTGTTTAGCCATCTTTCTCTGCAGTTCTCCCAGTGGGACAGAATGAAATTAAATTTAAACTAGGCTTTAAATTATTTAGTCAGAGATAATTGAGTTTGGAAAGTCATACTAGAGAATGATCACCCAGGGAAGTAACTAAATATGATTTTGGGAGAGGGGGCAGGTCCAAGTGTTACCACTTCTCATAGTAAAAGACACAAGCTGCTCTTTCATTCTGATCATACAGAAAATAATTTCCTGCACACTTAAGGACAACATCCTTTCTCCTCAGGAGGAATCAGGCCCTAAGGCGGCTGAAAAACCTGGCAAACAGCTTACTTCATTTTTAGGGGGACTATGTTTTCCAAATAAAAGAAAACCAAGCAGAACTTGTATTTACGTTATTAACTTTGCACGATGCCATGAGAGTCTCCTATAAGGGACAAAAGCTAACTAGAATAAAAAAGCTATAGTTTCACACTGCTTTTAACTCAACAGTGACACAGACAGGTTTCCTCAAGGAAAAGGTATTTTCTAGTCTAGCTATATCTGAATATATCATAAAACAAATTTGTCTTCACCTTATGTAATAAACTAGCTCTGTCAATACCCATCCTTCATTTACTCCCCCCTCTCTCCAGACAACATCCAGCACCATAATTCCCCTGGATTTATCCTGACAGAAGCAGAGCAGTCCTGCAACTGCTTTCCTGAGACCAATATTTCATAATTACTTTTTCAGAAAAACCCAAACCCTGCCCTAACAGTCTTAGAAAAAAAAAAATCCACTCCAACTGATTAGAAAGGAACCAAAATGATGTAGGAGATGAGGGATGACACTCAGGTCTGGCACACAGCAGCACTTTTGAGGAAAAAGGGCTCTGTTTTGGGTCATTTTCACACACTGGGCTCTGCCATGAATGGCCTGGGGTGCTGCTTTTTCATTTTCCAGGGACAATGGGTATTCCCAATCAGGCAGAAAAGCACCAAACTTGCACAGTGACCACGACAAGCAAATGTATTCTCCTCTGTGCACACATATACACGTAACAGGGGTGGGAAAGCACCTCTGCGCACATGTAAGCACACGACAAGGCAACAGCGACCGCTCTCATGCACACAATATGAATAACCATTCTTTTACATCATACTAGCTATCATGGGTCCAGGCAATCACAAGCACAAATCCAGGTTGGGCGGAGAATGGCTGGAGAGCAGCCCTGAGAAGGACTTGGGGGTGTTGGTGGACGAGAAGCTCAACACGAGCTGGCAACAGCTAATCACTTGCCAGTTAAGATGCTCTGGGAATAGACCCAATTCACTGAATTTCACTGAATTTTTAGAGTTGGAAGGGATCACAGAGATCATCTAGTCCAACTCCCCTGCTGAAGCAGGACCACCCAGAGCTTGTCAGAGCATGTTACTCAGGAGCATCCAGGCGGGTCTTGAAAATCTCCAAAGAAGGGGACTCCACACCCTCCCTGGGCAGCCTGTTCCAGGGCTCTGCCACCCTCACCGTGAAAAAGTTCTTCCTCATATTCAAGTGGAACCCTTTATGTTCCAACTTGTGCCCGTTGCCCCTCGTCCTCTCACTGGCAACTACTGAAAAGAGTCTGGCTCCCTCCTCCTTCAACCCACCCTTGAGATATTTGTAGGCATTAATGAGGTCTCCCCTCAGCCTTCTCTTCTCCAGACTAAAGAGTCCCAGCTCTCTCAGCCTCTCCTCATTAGGGAGATGCTCCAATCCTTGAATCATCTTTGTTGCCCTTCGCTGGACTCTTTCCAGTAGCTCCTTGTCCCTCTTGAGCTGGGGAGGCCAGAACTGGACGCAGGATTCCAGTTGTGGCCTCACCAGTGCAGAGCAGAGGGGGAGAATAACTTCCCTTGACCTGCTGGCCACACTCTTCCCTACACAGCCCAGGATTCCGTTGGCCTTCCTGGCCACAAGAGCACACTGCTTGCTCATTGTCATTTTGTTGTCCACCAGGACCCCCAGATCCTTTTCTTCAGAGCTTGTCTCCAGCAGGTCCATGCCTAACCTGTATTGATGCCTAACATTCTTCTTTCCCAGGTGCAGGATCCTGCACTTTTCCTTGTTGAACCTCATGAGGTTCTTCCTTGCCCAATTCTTCAGCCTGTCCAGATCTCGCTGGATGGCAGCACAGCCCTCTGAGGTAAATTCATAGTATGTGCTGCCTCCTTCCAGGAAATCTGGCTATTTAGAGACCACTCCTCACCCCCGCAAAGCCAGCTCCTTCGCTGCATCCCTGCAGAGCCCGGGCTGGGACACACACCTCTGCAGGCAACCACTGCATACGGGGCAGCAGCTCACACCCAGAAATCAAAGCCTCCTCAGATATCCAAGGCTGGGCCAGGAACCTCAGCTGCTGCCTCTGAAGTCGCAGGAAAAGCCCAGGCACTCCCAGGCACAAATCCAGGTTGGGAGGAGAATGGATGAAGGGCAGCCCTGAGGAGAAGGACTTGGGGGTGTTGGTGAATGAGAAGCTCAACACAAGCTGCCAACGTGCCCTGGCAGCCCAGAAAGCCAACCCCATCCTGGGCTGCATCCCCAGCAGCGTGGCCAGCAGGGCCAGGGGGGGATTCTGCCCCTCTGCTCCGCTCTGGGGAGACACTCCCCCAGTGCTGCCTCCAGCTCTGGGGCCACCACCAGCAGAAGGACATGGAGCTACTGGAGTGGGGCCAGAGGAGGCCACAGAGATGCTGGGAGGGCTGGGGCCCCTCTGCTGGGAGGGGGGGCTGAGAGAGTTGGGGGGTTCAGCCTGGAGAAGAGAAGGCTCTGGGGAGCCCTTGGAGCCCCTTCCAGTCCCTCAAGGGGCTCCAGGAAAGCTGGGAAGGGACTCTGGATGAGGGAGGGGAGCCCTAGGAGGAGGGGGAAGGGTTTGACCCTGCAAGAGGGGAGATGGAGCTGAGATGTGGGGAAGAACTTGTTTGGTGTGAGGGTGGTGAGAGCCTGGCCCAGGTTGCCCCGAGAAGCTGTGGCTGCCCCATCCCTGGAGGGGTTCAAGGCCAGGTTGGAGGGGGCTTGGAGCAACCTGGTCTGGTGGGAGGTGTCCCTGCCCAGGGCAGGGGGTGGGACCGGATGATCTTTAAGGTCCCGTCCAACCCGAACCACTCTGCCATTCCTTACGTTTCTCGGTTTCTCCTCCAGAGAGCTCCACTATAACACCGTCCCCGGGGCAGTGGCACCGCTCTCCGCAGCGCGGGGACAGGCCTCACCCTGAGGGAGCGGGAGGCCCGGCCGCCGCCACCCCCGCCTCCCCACGGCGCCTGCGCGCCCCGTCCCCACAGCAACGGCGAGCCGCGGCGCCGCACCATGTCGCTGCCCCCGCCCCTGAGGAGGCGGCTGAGCTCCTTCAGCCGCACCGTCTTCACCGACAGCCACCGCACCGGCCCGCAGTACCCGGGCGACCGCCCAGGTAAAGCGGGGTGGTGGTGGTTCGCCAGCAACAAAAGTGGCAGTGGCGGCGCGAAGGTGGGAGGGCGGGGGGGGAGCCCCCAGGAAAGGAAGATGGCGGTCTTCCGCCCATCGCGATGGGGCAGGGGCGCTGAGGTGGCGGCTTCCCGGAGCCCCGTCGCTCTCGCCACATGGAGGGGCCCGGTAGCCGGTCCGGCTGCGATGAGCGGAGATGTCTTTCGGGTGAGACTTGGCTTCACCCTCAGTTCATGGAATGTGGCTTCATGGACATGGTGTGGGGTGAAGCCACAAGCAGCAGCTCCATCCCCCTGCAGCTCAGGCTGCTGTGGTGTTGCAGGCCCGAGACAGGCTCCCTTAAATATTTAAGCAGGGAACAGTCTTGATTTTAAAGCGGGTGTGGAGAAAATTTACGCCCGCCTTTACAGTTAAGTGAGTTTGCATAAAATATCGCAGATAAAATCCATTACACAGGCAGCAGGCACCCTGCCTGTGCCCAAGTAAAAATGATTTATGGAGAACACAGAACAAATAAAAGACCCGAGCTATCACATTAAAACTCCTGCACAGGTAGGACACCAGACCCGTAAAGCACGAAGTGCTGTACTAAGCTAGAGTTAGGTCGCAAAAACTCAAGCTTGCCATACTCCAGCTTTCTCTTTATTTTTCCAAAGCTTATCGTCATGACTGATAACTGTTCCTTCATCATATTGCCAGTGAAACTTGCCAGCCAACTTACCCCCTTTTTGTATCTTTAGAGAGAGAGTAGCCATGAAAATAAACCTTAACTATGTAGGCAGACTGTTATGTTCATTTCAACTGATAAATCCATTCCAAGCTGATAAAATTGACCAAAAAGTCATTCTTCTTTCCAGACAGGAGTACTCATTTTCTCTCTGCAGTTACACTGCTAACACTTTACTAGTTACTAATTCTTCATTTCATTTCTCAAACAACACTGAAATATTTTTCTTAACGCCAGGAATAATTTCTGGTTGTAGTAATTTCTTTTCCATTTCCCATTATGAAAACTCCTGTGTGAATATCCAGCCTACTGAAACCAATTGCAAGTGCACCACTAAATTCTTGGAGATCAGGATTTCAAACATTAAATTTACACATACCTACCTTAGTGACTTGCTTGAGCGTCAAAGAATTGGCCATTGCAATACTGTCTGGCTTTTCCATGAGTTTTAGCAATCCCAGAAAATAAGCATTAGTTCAGTTTAGTGATAGAAAGATGAATTAGAATTGGGTTATATTGCTAACAGTTTGAAAACTTAAGTAGAAGTTACAAATACCGATGCTATGCACTTGAAGCCTTTAACATGCCTAAAACGTTGTCATCACAATTGAAATTAGAGCTCTTGGCTTCTCTGTTTTTAAGTAAAATGTCCATGCACCATTAAATTTTCATCTAATGCATATAGGGCAGAAACAGAGTTACTTGTAATTGGACGGTCATGTTTTCTCAAAAGATAAAGCAGTGTTTTAGAATTGCATCTCAGCACCCTCCAAAGCCCTGCTCTTTAAGAGATTCATTCACTAGCACATCTGGGACAATTTTAGGTAGATAGTGAAACTGTTTGGTAGTGTTTAGATTTAGTAGATGTTTAGATTTTCATTCCTTCGCAGATGATGCTTAAAAATGCGGTGTAAAAAAAAAATTAAAAATTAGTTGTCTTGCACTTTTTATTTCAGTATAACAAATTCCTGCCCCTCACACCCTACCCCTAAGGTCTGTCCCAGCTCTGTTCCCAAATCCTCCTCCCTTCCCACCTAGTCTAGTAGCCATCATGAATACTTCTGCAACTGGCTTAAAGACTTCTGGAACAGACTTGTCCCAGGCTGCAAGTGGCCGGAATGGAAACAGGGATGCCAGACTGAGATGGAACAAGGACAGGTATGAGAGTGGTTGGAAGATACGGAACAAAAAAGGCAGTGTCAGAAAAGAGGTGGTTCTGAGGCCGAAAGTGAGACAATGTGACTGTTCAGACTGATTTCCAGTTGAATATCACAGCACTTGAAAACAAACCAGCAGGTCACAACGAGGTGACTTGCTCAGGTAGTACCAAGTAAAGGTGTGCCCAGAGACAAACATGATAAAAGAGACTGTTGGTAATTGAAGCACAAGTGGATGCAATGTCAGTTAACTGGAATATGATAATAAAGCTTCATCCATTAAAAATGAATGGCCTTTGACATTTTTGCTTTTTTTGAGTCTAATATTTGTGTCTATTATTAAATCCTAAATACAGAATTTACTGTCTAGATGTTAGAGTTCAATATTTGCTTTTCCCCACATTGTAGGAAAGCATTTTGTTCTCTCCAAAATTTAAAGGTTAAGTTTTAGTTTGACACATATTTGAAATTGTTAGCTCTTAAGATTTAGGAGAATTACTGGTTTCTTGCAACATTGCTTCCATCCAAATGTCTAGTTAAAAAAAATTGAAAATTAAGAGCGGGCAATGCAAACCTGCTCTCGAGCAGTAAGTCCTTACTCAGGAAGATCATCTACAAAATAACAATAAATACATACCCACTGAAACTTTGGCCATTCTCTTAGGAACAGCAATGAAATAACTGCTAGCTCTCTCTGCAATAGTATACAGCACTATACAGTACAGTATATACAGTACACAGCACTACTTGAGCTCAGTCTTGTCAGTCAGAGATTGTGGAGAAAGCCAAAAGCCACCAGGTTACCAACGATTAGACACTCGCCTTGAATATATGACTAAGTGATAACAATTCCCCATCCTGTGAACTGAAAGTTGCATTAGATTCCAGGAAATGGTGCGACTCGAGATAGGGTAAGAAGGTTTCGGATATATACACAAAAATGTTTTTCTTAACATTTAATTTGACTGGGAAGAATGTTCGTGCCCCGCTTGAAGCTAAGATGAAGCAGTATGTTTCTGTCATATTTATGGAAGGGACTTATGGAACAAACTAGGAATGATAAAGACTTCTCTCTATCTACAGATAATGAAATACTTTCCAGTTTACCACTGCAGATGTCCCTCTATTTCAACGTTTATTTTTTCCCATTTTGGTGGCTCAGTGCAGTTGTCATGCTCCATGTGAAGGTGAGTCCTGAAGGAAAGTGATGTGTCACCTGAGAGTGAGCTCACCAGAGTTAGAGGCTGTTAGGTTTATTCGGTAATTCCTTGAAACTGGAGGTTCAAGAGTATTTGAAAGCCTTTCCATTTATTCACTTAATCACAGTCGGCATGTAATGAAATAGGACAGCAGAAACTTTCACTCTCTTCTTCCCTCTAGTATCCGGTCTTGTCAGATTACTACAAGTTCATCCTGGTGACAATCATGATCCTCACCTCTCTGATAGAGATCATCCGACTCTACCTGGGATACATGGGCAATCTGCAGGAGAAGGTATGGTACCACATGTACGTATTAATTTGTGCAGGAGAGTTTTTTGGAGTTTAACATAAATGAAGTGGTCTAACTGTTCATCTGAGAGATTTAAGTTGAAGAGAAGGTTATTTCTCTTTAAGTTACAGTCTGCATCTTCTCTTCCTCTGGCATCAGCTTCCACTTAATTTTGTGCATTCCAAGAAATTTTCCCCCAGAGGAGAGCCTTCTTGCTCCCTAAAACTGTTTTGTCAGAAAAAAATAGTATGGCTAAAACCACAGTATATGGAAATGTTAAGCCACCTCACTTTGCCATTTCCCATTACATACTGGCTTTTGGAAAATTAAAAATGTTTTTTCTTCACAAGATTTTCAAATTTTTTTTTCCATCTCCAGATGCCAATTTTTAATAGGTGATGTCTCCCTACTATAGGTCCCTGAGCTGGCTGGGTTTTGGCTCCTGACTCTCCTCCTGCAGTTGCCTATAATTCTCTTCTTGCTATTTAATGAAGGTCTGATAAT
The DNA here is from genome assembly GCF_001431845.1 of Calidris pugnax. Classification (NCBI taxonomy): domain Eukaryota; kingdom Metazoa; phylum Chordata; class Aves; order Charadriiformes; family Scolopacidae; genus Calidris; species Calidris pugnax. The sequence goes on from NW_015094507.1 coordinate 2,782,023, forward strand.
TCTGCCCCTGGAGCGAGCGGTCCATATCGTCTTTGCCCTGTTCCTCATGTTCCAAGTCGTTGCGGCTTTTGTCACCCTGAAGAGAATGGTGAACAAACTGGCAACCCACTTTCGCCTTAACGAGTTTGATCAGCTGGAGGAACATCCCGGGCCAGATTTTTACAGCCTGGGTAAAGAAGGGAGGGCAGTTCCTCTGGCTGGTAGGGGCCCCGGCGCTGGCTGGGGAGGTCACACGCTGAGGAGCTAACAGAGGTTAGCTTGTGCTGCTACAGCTCTGTTTCCCTTTTGTTGGGTCATTCTTTACCTTCAAAGATATTAAAAGAATAGATCTTAAAAGCTCCCTTCAACCTGGGAGATTGGAGCTCCACTCAAAGCCTTTTACACAACTAGCTTGAGCTGTTGGATTGTTCCTGTGCAGAGTGCCAACAGAGTAGGTTTGGTGGGTTTTTTACCAAGTCATGTGGTGGTTTTGGAAAAACAGAAGCCTTTTTCCTCACTCTTTGCACAGAACTGTTTTGTTTACAATAAATCTTTTATACACATTTTTATTTGCGTTGATAGCAGTTTTCTCTCTATTCTTCCAGATACATTACACATATTTAATGTCTGGTACCTCAGTTAAGCCAAAACAACCGAACCCAGACCAACTAAACTAAACCAAAGACCAAAACAAAGAACCCCAAGAAATCCTGAGGCCCAGAAAGGACAAAGAATGATTAGATAGTGAACAAAGACTACAGTTTCAGACAGTCTTCCAGATAATTCCAGCACTTGGAATTCCTTACTAATAAACTAGGGATGGAATTTTATAAGTATTCCTTCCTCAGATCTCTTACACTCCTCTTCTTTGACTTAGCTTGAGTTTTAACTATCAAGCCATTCAAAGAGGGTGGTGTAATTTTCGCAACGGAGGACTCAATAAATCAGCAGTAACAAAATTACAGCCATTAAAAAAATTGGTTTATGTCACTGGAAGGCAGAGCCTGTTCCTCACAAGCCAGGGCATATACCAGTGTTCTCTCCTTTTTATTAACGCCTAGACTATCTTCTTCAGTTTCAGTAATGGCTAAAAGTTCTCCTTGTCTGTCAAGGAGGGATGGAGATCGAAAGTTGAAATAATTTTTTCATCTCAATCCTTTGAGTCTTCAGCAGGGCAAGAGTCATCAATTTTGAGAGCTGGCACAGACATCTAAACTGCCAAAGGAATGTAAAGAAGGTGGGTCTAATGTGAAAAAGGCACAGCATGCTTAAAGCTGCTGTATATTTAAAGCTTATAGATCCTCTAGTGAAAATAAAGCGTGAGCTTAGTCTTAAACCAAAATGGTTCATTTTCTTTTTAATCCATAAGTGAGTAAAGCATATGTTGTAAGAGCACGTACCCCTTTGTCTTTAAACAAACTACTGGTTTGGATTTGCTATTGCACAGAAAAAGAGACTTTCTGCAAAAGAGTCTCGAAGAGTGTCTTTTAACTGTTCATATAAAACATTTAGAGCTCTGTATTCAGAGCCTGTGAGAGAGACAGTGAGATTTAGGCAGAAGTTACGTCATCTCCAAAACACACTTACAGCATTAGAAACTCCTTGTAAAAACATTCTTAACGGATGCAGTGGGAACATTGTGCATATTTTTGCGGCAACCATAATTACACTCCTGGAGAGTGCCCAAGTCAGGGCTGATGAGCTGGGGAGCATCCATTACAATTAGAGATAATGGCATAATGGGTCCTGCCAGGCCAAAGAGAAACACCAAAGACCTTAGAAGAGACACCAGGGCAGTGGCCATCCCTTCTGCTCTGCTGGAGCTTGCCTGTTCCCCTCACTCCGGGGGCTCAGCAGGGACATATGCTGAGATGGTCCACCAGCAAGGCAAGCTCCAAGGAGAGAGAGGGATTACCTGTGGTGATCCTGTATCTCCTGCCCTAACTAGAAAATGGCACGTTCTTTGGGTTTCTGTCTCGTATCATCTTAAAAAGTTTAAAACTTCAATCCTTTTGTGTGATGAAGAATGTAATGGGTGGGAAGACTTTTATGTTGAACATCAAGTTCAACATAAAGCTGAAAAAAAAAAAAGTAATCCACCTATACCAATGCTGGCAACAAGGAACTGTCCTCCAGGCTGAGGCCACGGGATGTGATTTCAAAGTCCTTGCTTTTAGGGTTAAGGAAGTCATGCCCTTGGGAGGTCAAATTGCCATGCAAGACCAGAAGCAGGAGGCAAAGCTACAGGGGGACACAGCTCTCTGCTGGAGAGAGGGAGAAAGCATCGATGAGGCAATACAGGGAATAAAATTCAGAGAAACATGGTCCGAAATGGGGTTGCCTGGAGGGGTGCTTCATGTAGATGTGCCTGGAGCATCTCCCTTACAAGGAGAGGCTGAGGGACTTGGGGCTTTTTAGCCTGGAGAAGAGAAGGCTGAGGGGGGATCTGATCAATGCTTATAAATACTTAAAGGGAGGGAGTCAGGAGGACGGGACGGGGCTTTTCTCAATTGGGCCCAGTGACAGGACAAGAGGAAATGGACACAAACTTGAATTTAAGAAGTTCCATCCAAACATGAGGAGGAACTTCTTTCCTCTGAGGGTGGCAGAGCCCTGGCAGAGGCTGCCCAGGGAGGTGGGGGAGTCTCCTTCTCTGGAGACATTCAAACCCACCTGGACACGTTCCTGTGCAACCTGCTCTGGGTGGCCCTGCTCTGGCAGGGGGTTGGACTAGATGATCTCCAGAGGTCCCTTCCAACCCCATAGCATTCTGCGATTGGGAAGGAGTGGAAGTTCACTGAGCAGCATCCAGGCAGTTTTGAACACCAGCTGTGCAACAGCAGCTTTTTGCCACACTGGGCTTTGTGCAGAAATAAAACCACGAGTTTTTTATCATCTACACAGCTCCTGGTAGCCCCCCCCACACCCATTCATGAGCAAAATCTCTGAATGGCAAAAGTGTATGTACAGAACTCAGTTATTGTATTTCACCAAGTTTACTCTTAGGAAAGGCCAACAGCCAATTTGAAAGGAAATGTGTGCCAACATACTTCCTTTAACTGAAGAAAAGAAACGAGGAATGGGCATATTACCTTAAAACGCTCTTTTTTAGGTTACTGATCAATTTGATGAGGAGAAGGATTTTGTGTTCAAGGGCATAGTTGCCAAGTTGTTAATACCTGGACTTGGCATGTGTTCCTTGTCTAAAATAGACTTTGTAGAAGAACTTTTTTCATTATTTCTTTTTAATAGTTGCAGGACTTCCGAGAAGGGGAAATTACATTTGGAAGATGCTTCAATTATAGTACCTTACTCGAGCAGATCTGATAAAGCAGACATGAGATTTGATAAAAAGCAGACAATTAATGAAAAAAAAAAAAAAGAGGGTACAGCATTAACTTCTCTATATCAAAATTCACTCTTTCAGATTGCGGAGAGAATTGCACCCTGAGGAATGAGATAATACATTTCACTCTTGCCTTTGTCTCCTAAAAACTAGACTAGACCTAGCGTTAATCTTTAAATAGTTAACGAAGCAGGTAGAGGTGGCATCATTACATGGTCTGGTAAGATAGTCAATAGTAATTTTTGACAGCTGGGTAAGGCTGCAGAGATCATTTATTTAGAAAAACAAATTTTATCCCCAGGGCAGAATCAGATCAGATGGCAGCAATTAAAAAGGATTTTATCCAACGCTTGGAATAAAGCAAGGATAAGAAAGAGGTCTTCCATAGGAGGCAGGCAAAGCAGTGTGTAAGGGTGAGCTGATAAGACCAAGAAGAATTTAAACTATAACAGAATAAATAGGTTCAAGAAGTGTAACACTGAGGGAAAATGAGTATGTTGATTGGTGCCACTGAAGGAGCCCCTAGGTACATGAAGCGGAGGATTTATTAAAAGGAAATAAATGTGCTAAGTTACTAGCTTGGCGTTATTCCCCTCTGCTAAGCTGCAGCCTGCAGGACACAGTTCCACATTCATTAAACACATGCAACTTTTGCAGCTTGTTGTAAGAAAACCCACGCTCTCTTCTTCATTCGGTCCAAGGTTCGAAAAGAATAAAAATACAGTCCCCAGGAAACACATAACTGGCCAAGAGACATGAGCACAACAGAGAAACCATAGAAAGAAAGGACCAAGCCTGGCAGGCAGCTGCAAGCACAACCGTGCTGAGACCTGTGGCTTCCCTGGTGAATTTTGGAAGTATTAGTGACTTCCTTGAGAGCTGCCTTGAGCATCCTGTGCTAGGGAAGGAGTTCCTGCAGCCTGTGAAAGGAGCTACTGTTGTTCTTCAAGGGATAGAAGAGACCTTTCTTTATTCGCCCTGGCAGAACCAGGCTGTTCCCCAGTAAAAAAATAAGTAAAAATGCTTGAACATTCTTAAGTTACCACATTCTCCATTTATTGAAACTGTGCCATAAGCTGAATTGGTTATAGGTGAGAAGACCATCAGGTACACCTATTCGTCATCACTCAGACTGCTAATTCCAGGAGAAATTTATTTCTTATTACTTTACATGGAGAAAGCTTAGGGCAGCATGGAGCTTTGAACAGAACCTCATCCCATGTGGCTACTGGCCCACAGTTACTTAAAGAGGAACCTACTGACTTGTGCCAGTCCAGGATGATTCTTATCAATGTGCTTGATCTCCCATTTGAATTACAGAAAGGATTTTAGCATGGACACCTATTCTCTCTTTGTTTTGCCCTTGACCCCTCAGCCCTCTACACAGGAAATAGGTTATTTATTACAGAATTATCACCTGGATCTATGCAAATTGTTCAACACTGTCCCATATGACATCCTGGTCTCAAAATTGGATAGTCATGGATTTGATGGATGGACCACTCATTGGATAAGGAACTGGCTGGATGGCTGCACTCAAAGGGTTGCGCTTAATACCTCAATGTCCAAGTGGTGGCCAGTGACGAGTGGTGATCCTCAGGGGTCAGTACTGGGACCAGTGCTGTTTAACATCTTTGTCGGACACATGGACAGTGGGATAGAGTGCACCCTCAGCAAGTTTGCCACAAAGCTGTGTGGCACAGTCAATATGCTATGGGGAAGGGATGCCATCCAGAGGGACCTGGACAGGCTGGAGAGGTGGGCCCATGTGAACCTCATGAAGTACAACCAAACCAAGTGTAGGGTCCTGCACCTGGGACATGGCAATCCCAGGCACAAATACAGGTTGGACAGAGAATGGCTGGAGAGCAGCCCTGAGGAGAAGGACTTGGAGGTGTTGGTGGACGAGAAGCTCAACATGAGCCAGCAATGTGCACTGGCAGCCCAGAAAGTCAACCCCATCCTGGGCTGCATCAAGAGAAGTGTGGCCAGCAGGTCACAGGAGGTGATTCTACCCCTCTACTCTGTGCTCGTGAGACCCCACCTGGAGTGCTGTGTCCAGCTTTGGAGTCCTCAATACAGGAAGGACATGGACCTGTTGGAGCAGGTCCAGCAGAAGGCCATGAAAGTGATCAGAGGGATGGAGCTCCTCTGCTGTGAGGACAGGCTGAGAGATTTGGGGTTGTTCAGCCTGGAGAAGAGAAGGCTCCAGGGAGACCTTACAATGGCCTTCCAGTACTTAAAAGGGGCCTACAGGAGAGATGGGGAGGGACTCTGCATCAGGGAGTGTAGCGATAGGACGAGGAGTAATGGTTTTAAACTGAAAGAGGGGAGATGGAGCTGAGATGTGGGGAAGAAATTCTTTGGTGTGAGGGTGGTGAGAGCCTGGTCCAAGTTGCCCTGAGAAGCTGTGGCTGCCCCATCCCTGGAGGGGTTCAAGGCCAGGTTGGAGGGGGCTTGGAGCAACCTGGACTGGTGGGAGGTGTCCCTGCCCAGGGCAGGGGGGTTGGAACTTGATAATCTTTGAGGTCCCTTCCAACTCTAACCATTCTATGATTCTATAATTAAAACTTGCAAGAACACATCAAAAGATACCAGAGTACATTTACAACCGCAGGGTATTCATGCAAGAGTCAACATTTGAAACATACAGCTTAAGGATTCCACATTTGATTTTTTTGTTTGTTTTTAAAGCACCTCAGTTTGAGGTGAAATCTTACTGCAACCAGAAATGCTAGAAATCCTCCCTCTGTGAAGCATCTGGAAGTAGTTGGACAGCAAGTCTTCGAACAATGAAACAACTTTGAAAATCCTGGAGAAACCTAAAGCTCACTCTTTTTTCCCCACCCCCCCTCCCAAAATAATTCAGCATAGTTATAAAAACACAGGTAGGGGAAAAAAAAAATAGAGGTGGTTCTGAGGCCGAAAGTGAGACAATGTGACTGTTCAGACTGATTTCCAGTTGAATATCACAGCACTTGAAAACAAACCAGCAGGTCACAACGAGGTGACTTGCTCAGGTAGTACCAAGTAAAGGTGTGCCCAGAGACAAACATGATAAAAGAGACTGTTGGTAATTGAAGCACAAGTGGATGCAATGTCAGTTAACTGGAATATGATAATAAAGCTTCATCCATTAAAAATGAATGGCCTTTGACATTTTTGCTTTTTTTGAGTCTAATATTTGTGTCTATTATTAAATCCTAAATACAGAATTTACTGTCTAGATGTTAGAGTTCAATATTTGCTTTTCCCCACATTGTAGGAAAGCATTTTGTTCTCTCCAAAATTTAAAGGTTAAGTTTTAGTTTGACACATATTTGAAATTGTTAGCTCTTAAGATTTAGGAGAATTACTGGTTTCTTGCAACATTGCTTCCATCCAAATGTCTAGTTAAAAAAAATTGAAAATTAAGAGCGGGCAATGCAAACCTGCTCTCGAGCAGTAAGTCCTTACTCAGGAAGATCATCTACAAAATAACAATAAATACATACCCACTGAAACTTTGGCCATTCTCTTAGGAACAGCAATGAAATAACTGCTAGCTCTCTCTGCAATAGTATACAGCACTATACAGTACAGTATATACAGTACACAGCACTACTTGAGCTCAGTCTTGTCAGTCAGAGATTGTGGAGAAAGCCAAAAGCCACCAGGTTACCAACGATTAGACACTCGCCTTGAATATATGACTAAGTGATAACAATTCCCCATCCTGTGAACTGAAAGTTGCATTAGATTCCAGGAAATGGTGCGACTCGAGATAGGGTAAGAAGGTTTCGGATATATACACAAAAATGTTTTTCTTAACATTTAATTTGACTGGGAAGAATGTTCGTGCCCCGCTTGAAGCTAAGATGAAGCAGTATGTTTCTGTCATATTTATGGAAGGGACTTATGGAACAAACTAGGAATGATAAAGACTTCTCTCTATCTACAGATAATGAAATACTTTCCAGTTTACCACTGCAGATGTCCCTCTATTTCAACGTTTATTTTTTCCCATTTTGGTGGCTCAGTGCAGTTGTCATGCTCCATGTGAAGGTGAGTCCTGAAGGAAAGTGATGTGTCACCTGAGAGTGAGCTCACCAGAGTTAGAGGCTGTTAGGTTTATTCGGTAATTCCTTGAAACTGGAGGTTCAAGAGTATTTGAAAGCCTTTCCATTTATTCACTTAATCACAGTCGGCATGTAATGAAATAGGACAGCAGAAACTTTCACTCTCTTCTTCCCTCTAGTATCCGGTCTTGTCAGATTACTACAAGTTCATCCTGGTGACAATCATGATCCTCACCTCTCTGATAGAGATCATCCGACTCTACCTGGGATACATGGGCAATCTGCAGGAGAAGGTATGGTACCACATGTACGTATTAATTTGTGCAGGAGAGTTTTTTGGAGTTTAACATAAATGAAGTGGTCTAACTGTTCATCTGAGAGATTTAAGTTGAAGAGAAGGTTATTTCTCTTTAAGTTACAGTCTGCATCTTCTCTTCCTCTGGCATCAGCTTCCACTTAATTTTGTGCATTCCAAGAAATTTTCCCCCAGAGGAGAGCCTTCTTGCTCCCTAAAACTGTTTTGTCAGAAAAAAATAGTATGGCTAAAACCACAGTATATGGAAATGTTAAGCCACCTCACTTTGCCATTTCCCATTACATACTGGCTTTTGGAAAATTAAAAATGTTTTTTCTTCACAAGATTTTCAAATTTTTTTTTCCATCTCCAGATGCCAATTTTTAATAGGTGATGTCTCCCTACTATAGGTCCCTGAGCTGGCTGGGTTTTGGCTCCTGACTCTCCTCCTGCAGTTGCCTATAATTCTCTTCTTGCTATTTAATGAAGGTCTGATAATTCTGCCCCTGGAGCGAGCGGTCCATATCGTCTTTGCCCTGTTCCTCATGTTCCAAGTCGTTGCGGCTTTTGTCACCCTGAAGAGAATGGTGAACAAACTGGCAACCCACTTTCGCCTTAACGAGTTTGATCAGCTGGAGGAACATCCCGGGCCAGATTTTTACAGCCTGGGTAAAGAAGGGAGGGCAGTTCCTCTGGCTGGTAGGGGCCCCGGCGCTGGCTGGGGAGGTCACACGCTGAGGAGCTAACAGAGGTTAGCTTGTGCTGCTACAGCTCTGTTTCCCTTTTGTTGGGTCATTCTTTACCTTCAAAGATATTAAAAGAATAGATCTTAAAAGCTCCCTTCAACCTGGGAGATTGGAGCTCCACTCAAAGCCTTTTACACAACTAGCTTGAGCTGTTGGATTGTTCCTGTGCAGAGTGCCAACAGAGTAGGTTTGGTGGGTTTTTTACCAAGTCATGTGGTGGTTTTGGAAAAACAGAAGCCTTTTTCCTCACTCTTTGCACAGAACTGTTTTGTTTACAATAAATCTTTTATACACATTTTTATTTGCGTTGATAGCAGTTTTCTCTCTATTCTTCCAGATACATTACACATATTTAATGTCTGGTACCTCAGTTAAGCCAAAACAACCGAACCCAGACCAACTAAACTAAACCAAAGACCAAAACAAAGAACCCCAAGAAATCCTGAGGCCCAGAAAGGACAAAGAATGATTAGATAGTGAACAAAGACTACAGTTTCAGACAGTCTTCCAGATAATTCCAGCACTTGGAATTCCTTACTAATAAACTAGGGATGGAATTTTATAAGTATTCCTTCCTCAGATCTCTTACACTCCTCTTCTTTGACTTAGCTTGAGTTTTAACTATCAAGCCATTCAAAGAGGGTGGTGTAATTTTCGCAACGGAGGACTCAATAAATCAGCAGTAACAAAATTACAGCCATTAAAAAAATTGGTTTATGTCACTGGAAGGCAGAGCCTGTTCCTCACAAGCCAGGGCATATACCAGTGTTCTCTCCTTTTTATTAACGCCTAGACTATCTTCTTCAGTTTCAGTAATGGCTAAAAGTTCTCCTTGTCTGTCAAGGAGGGATGGAGATCGAAAGTTGAAATAATTTTTTCATCTCAATCCTTTGAGTCTTCAGCAGGGCAAGAGTCATCAATTTTGAGAGCTGGCACAGACATCTAAACTGCCAAAGGAATGTAAAGAAGGTGGGTCTAATGTGAAAAAGGCACAGCATGCTTAAAGCTGCTGTATATTTAAAGCTTATAGATCCTCTAGTGAAAATAAAGCGTGAGCTTAGTCTTAAACCAAAATGGTTCATTTTCTTTTTAATCCATAAGTGAGTAAAGCATATGTTGTAAGAGCACGTACCCCTTTGTCTTTAAACAAACTACTGGTTTGGATTTGCTATTGCACAGAAAAAGAGACTTTCTGCAAAAGAGTCTCGAAGAGTGTCTTTTAACTGTTCATATAAAACATTTAGAGCTCTGTATTCAGAGCCTGTGAGAGAGACAGTGAGATTTAGGCAGAAGTTACGTCATCTCCAAAACACACTTACAGCATTAGAAACTCCTTGTAAAAACATTCTTAACGGATGCAGTGGGAACATTGTGCATATTTTTGCGGCAACCATAATTACACTCCTGGAGAGTGCCCAAGTCAGGGCTGATGAGCTGGGGAGCATCCATTACAATTAGAGATAATGGCATAATGGGTCCTGCCAGGCCAAAGAGAAACACCAAAGACCTTAGAAGAGACACCAGGGCAGTGGCCATCCCTTCTGCTCTGCTGGAGCTTGCCTGTTCCCCTCACTCCGGGGGCTCAGCAGGGACATATGCTGAGATGGTCCACCAGCAAGGCAAGCTCCAAGGAGAGAGAGGGATTACCTGTGGTGATCCTGTATCTCCTGCCCTAACTAGAAAATGGCACGTTCTTTGGGTTTCTGTCTCGTATCATCTTAAAAAGTTTAAAACTTCAATCCTTTTGTGTGATGAAGAATGTAATGGGTGGGAAGACTTTTATGTTGAACATCAAGTTCAACATAAAGCTGAAAAAAAAAAAAGTAATCCACCTATACCAATGCTGGCAACAAGGAACTGTCCTCCAGGCTGAGGCCACGGGATGTGATTTCAAAGTCCTTGCTTTTAGGGTTAAGGAAGTCATGCCCTTGGGAGGTCAAATTGCCATGCAAGACCAGAAGCAGGAGGCAAAGCTACAGGGGGACACAGCTCTCTGCTGGAGAGAGGGAGAAAGCATCGATGAGGCAATACAGGGAATAAAATTCAGAGAAACATGGTCCGAAATGGGGTTGCCTGGAGGGGTGCTTCATGTAGATGTGCCTGGAGCATCTCCCTTACAAGGAGAGGCTGAGGGACTTGGGGCTTTTTAGTCTGGAGAAGAGAAGGCTGAGGGGGGATCTGATCAATGCTTATAAATACTTAAAGGGAGGGAGTCAGGAGGACGGGACTGGTCTTTTCTCAATGGTGCCCAGTGACAGGACAAGAGGAAATGGGCACAAACTTGAATATAAGAAGTTCCATCCAAACATGAGGAGGAACTTCTTTCCTCTGAGGGTGGCAGAGCCCTGGCAGAGGCTGCCCAGGGAGGTGGTGGAGTCTCCTTCTCTGGAGACATTCAAACCCACCTGGACACGTTCCTGTGCAACCTGCTCTGGGTGGCCCTGCTCTGGCAGGGGGTTGGACTAGATGATCTCCAGAGGTCCCTTCCAACCCCATAGCATTCTGCGATTGGGAAGGAGTGGAAGTTCACTGAGCAGCATCCAGGCAGTTTTGAACACCAGCTGTGCAACAGCAGCTTTTTGCCACACTGGGCTTTGTGCAGAAATAAAACCACGAGTTTTTTATCATCTACACAGCTCCTGGTAGCCCCCCCCACACCCATTCATGAGCAAAATCTCTGAATGGCAAAAGTGTATGTACAGAACTCAGTTATTGTATTTCACCAAGTTTACTCTTAGGAAAGGCCAACAGCCAATTTGAAAGGAAATGTGTGCCAACATACTTCCTTTAACTGAAGAAAAGAAACGAGGAATGGGCATATTACCTTAAAACGCTCTTTTTTAGGTTACTGATCAATTTGATGAGGAGAAGGATTTTGTGTTCAAGGGCATAGTTGCCAAGTTGTTAATACCTGGACTTGGCATGTGTTCCTTGTCTAAAATAGACTTTGTAGAAGAACTTTTTTCATTATTTCTTTTTAATAGTTGCAGGACTTCCGAGAAGGGGAAATTACATTTGGAAGATGCTTCAATTATAGTACCTTACTCGAGCAGATCTGATAAAGCAGACATGAGATTTGATAAAAAGCAGACAATTAATGAAAAAAAAAAAAAAGAGGGTACAGCATTAACTTCTCTATATCAAAATTCACTCTTTCAGATTGCGGAGAGAATTGCACCCTGAGGAATGAGATAATACATTTCACTCTTGCCTTTGTCTCCTAAAAACTAGACTAGACCTAGCGTTAATCTTTAAATAGTTAACGAAGCAGGTAGAGGTGGCATCATTACATGGTCTGGTAAGATAGTCAATAGTAATTTTTGACAGCTGGGTAAGGCTGCAGAGATCATTTATTTAGAAAAACAAATTTTATCCCCAGGGCAGAATCAGATCAGATGGCAGCAATTAAAAAGGATTTTATCCAACGCTTGGAATAAAGCAAGGATAAGAAAGAGGTCTTCCATAGGAGGCAGGCAAAGCAGTGTGTAAGGGTGAGCTGATAAGACCAAGAAGAATTTAAACTATAACAGAATAAATAGGTTCAAGAAGTGTAACACTGAGGGAAAATGAGTATGTTGATTGGTGCCACTGAAGGAGCCCCTAGGTACATGAAGCGGAGGATTTATTAAAAGGAAATAAATGTGCTAAGTTACTAGCTTGGCGTTATTCCCCTCTGCTAAGCTGCAGCCTGCAGGACACAGTTCCACATTCATTAAACACATGCAACTTTTGCAGCTTGTTGTAAGAAAACCCACGCTCTCTTCTTCATTCGGTCCAAGGTTCGAAAAGAATAAAAATACAGTCCCCAGGAAACACATAACTGGCCAAGAGACATGAGCACAACAGAGAAACCATAGAAAGAAAGGACCAAGCCTGGCAGGCAGCTGCAAGCACAACCGTGCTGAGACCTGTGGCTTCCCTGGTGAATTTTGGAAGTATTAGTGACTTCCTTGAGAGCTGCCTTGAGCATCCTGTGCTAGGGAAGGAGTTCCTGCAGCCTGTGAAAGGAGCTACTGTTGTTCTTCAAGGGATAGAAGAGACCTTTCTTTATTCGCCCTGGCAGAACCAGGCTGTTCCCCAGTAAAAAAATAAGTAAAAATGCTTGAACATTCTTAAGTTACCACATTCTCCATTTATTGAAACTGTGCCATAAGCTGAATTGGTTATAGGTGAGAAGACCATCAGGTACACCTATTCGTCATCACTCAGACTGCTAATTCCAGGAGAAATTTATTTCTTATTACTTTACATGGAGAAAGCTTAGGGCAGCATGGAGCTTTGAACAGAACCTCATCCCATGTGGCTACTGGCCCACAGTTACTTAAAGAGGAACCTACTGACTTGTGCCAGTCCAGGATGATTCTTATCAATGTGCTTGATCTCCCATTTGAATTACAGAAAGGATTTTAGCATGGACACCTATTCTCTCTTTGTTTTGCCCTTGACCCCTCAGCCCTCTACACAGGAAATAGGTTATTTATTACAGAATTATCACCTGGATCTATGCAAATTGTTCAACACTGTCCCATATGACATCCTGGTCTCAAAATTGGATAGTCATGGATTTGATGGATGGACCACTCATTGGATAAGGAACTGGCTGGATGGCTGCACTCAAAGGGTTGCGCTTAATACCTCAATGTCCAAGTGGTGGCCAGTGACGAGTGGTGATCCTCAGGGGTCAGTACTGGGACCAGTGCTGTTTAACATCTTTGTCGGACACATGGACAGTGGGATAGAGTGCACCCTCAGCAAGTTTGCCACAAAGCTGTGTGGCACAGTCAATATGCTATGGGGAAGGGATGCCATCCAGAGGGACCTGGACAGGCTGGAGAGGTGGGCCCATGTGAACCTCATGAAGTACAACCAAACCAAGTGTAGGGTCCTGCACCTGGGACATGGCAATCCCAGGCACAAATACAGGTTGGACAGAGAATGGCTGGAGAGCAGCCCTGAGGAGAAGGACTTGGAGGTGTTGGTGGACGAGAAGCTCAACATGAGCCAGCAATGTGCACTGGCAGCCCAGAAAGTCAACCCCATCCTGGGCTGCATCAAGAGAAGTGTGGCCAGCAGGTCACAGGAGGTGATTCTACCCCTCTACTCTGTGCTCGTGAGACCCCACCTGGAGTGCTGTGTCCAGCTTTGGAGTCCTCAATACAGGAAGGACATGGACCTGTTGGAGCAGGTCCAGCAGAAGGCCATGAAAGTGATCAGAGGGATGGAGCTCCTCTGCTGTGAGGACAGGCTGAGAGATTTGGGGTTGTTCAGCCTGGAGAAGAGAAGGCTCCAGGGAGACCTTACAATGGCCTTCCAGTACTTAAAAGGGGCCTACAGGAGAGATGGGGAGGGACTCTGCATCAGGGAGTGTAGCGATAGGACGAGGAGTAATGGTTTTAAACTGAAAGAGGGGAGATGGAGCTGAGATGTGGGGAAGAAATTCTTTGGTGTGAGGGTGGTGAGAGCCTGGTCCAAGTTGCCCTGAGAAGCTGTGGCTGCCCCATCCCTGGAGGGGTTCAAGGCCAGGTTGGAGGGGGCTTGGAGCAACCTGGACTGGTGGGAGGTGTCCCTGCCCAGGGCAGGGGGGTTGGAACTTGATAATCTTTGAGGTCCCTTCCAACTCTAACCATTCTATGATTCTATAATTAAAACTTGCAAGAACACATCAAAAGATACCAGAGTACATTTACAACCGCAGGGTATTCATGCAAGAGTCAACATTTGAAACATACAGCTTAAGGATTCCACATTTGATTTTTTTGTTTGTTTTTAAAGCACCTCAGTTTGAGGTGAAATCTTACTGCAACCAGAAATGCTAGAAATCCTCCCTCTGTGAAGCATCTGGAAGTAGTTGGACAGCAAGTCTTCGAACAATGAAACAACTTTGAAAATCCTGGAGAAACCTAAAGCTCACTCTTTTTTCCCCACCCCCCCTCCCAAAATAATTCAGCATAGTTATAAAAACACAGGTAGGGGAAAAAAAAAATAACAGTGCTTTGCCAACAGTCACACAAGCTTATTCCAGCAGCCTGTGAGGAAATACCAGAACTGATGGGAGAGGAAAATCCTCAGCACGTGGCAGAGCCTTTCTGTAGGCATCCCTGATATTCCAAGTGCCTCAAATGCCACTGCGATGGCAAAGGGTGCCCTGAGGCTGCCACGATGGAAAAGCTGGGAGGTTATCACGGAATCACGGATTTGTCAGAGTTGGAAGGGACCTTCTAGAGATCATCCAGTCCAACTCCCCTGCCAAAGCAGGGCTGCCCAGAGCACATCACTCAGGAGCATCCAGGCGGGGCTTGAAGATCTCCAGAGAAGGGGACTCCACACCCTCCCTGGGCAGCATCTTCCAAGGCTCTGCCACCCTCACCATAAAGAAGTTTTTTTCTCATATTTGAGTGGAACTTCCCATGTTCCAGCTTGTGCCTGTTGCCCCTTGTCCCATTGCTGGAAACCACTGAGAGGAGTCCAGCTCCAACATCCTTCAACTCACCCTTTAGATACTTATAAACATAAATAAGGTCTCCCCTCAGTCTTTGCTTCTCCAGGCTAAAAGAGTCCCAGCTCCTTGAGCCTTTCTTTGTAAGGGAGGTGCTCCAATCCCTTAATCATCTTTGTTGCCCTACACTGGACTCTCTCCAGTGGTTCCCTGTCCCTCTGGAACTGGGGAGCCCAGAACTGGATGCAGTATTCCAGTTGTGGCCTCACCAGTGCAGAGTAGGGAGAGAGGATGACCTCCCTTGACCTACTGGCCACACTCTTTCCTATCCTGGCAGCCCAGGATCCCATTGGCCCTCTTGGCAACAAGGGCACATTGCTGGCACATGGAAAGTGTGCTATCTACCAGGACTCCCAGATCCTTCTCCTCAGTAGTGCTTCCCAGAAGATCCATCCCTAACCTGTATTGGTGCCTGGGGTTCTTCCTCCCCAGGTGCAGGACCCTACATTTGTCCTTGTTGAACCTCATTAGGTTCTTCTCTGCCCAGCTCTCCAGCCTGTCCAGGTCACACTGGATGGCAGCACAGCCCTCTGGGGTGTCAACCACCCCTCCTAATATAATCAATTATCATGCTGTTAGAAACTTACCCCCAAAAGTTATTAGCATCTTTTATCCAAGACAAAGGTACACTCCCAGGAAAGGGTATCTGATTTGATTGGTGCTTACCTTGGTCTTCACGTGGAAACCACAGCTGTTTAGAAGCACCAACACCGCCCTGAGACGTCACCTCTGGAAGAGCATCCTTTCCTACAGAGGGGGAAAAGGATTAAATAACCTCAGGCTGTGCCCTGGCTGGGAAAACCACCTCAGGAGTATCTCCCAGCCCTGATGGAAAGCACTTAAAAACCAGAATTAAGGGGTTGAATGAGGACAGCTGTTCGGGATGCCCTGGGCGGGACTTTGGCTGATTAGCAGATGTCTCCTCATGCCCAAGAGATACAAAGGGCGCTTGGTGAGGAGCAGCAACAAGCAGGTGATGCGGGATTGTCCTGGTGAACTTCTCAGGTGTGCCACATTGGAAAGCGTGAGAGGAGAGCAAGTATCCCCAGCTGATGTGTCCCACCAAAAAGAAACACCACTCAGTTTTGACATTTGGCAATGATTTTCTTTTTTTTTTTTTTTTTTTTTTTCCCAAAGGGACTATTAAATATTCATTTATTCAAAATCGAAAGTATTCTCATATGGCAAAAAAGAAAATAAATCACAGATTGTCCAGTTATTTCATAGAGCTGCTTTGCTTGATGGACAGCAGAAGCAACATGCTTCTGCCACAAGGGCGCTCGCTCCCATGTGAGAGCACCTTCACAGCCACGCATCCCAAAGGTGCAATCTGTATTTCTCTAAAAAAAGAATATTGAATTTTACCTCTTCCCCAACGGCAGAAAATGTAATGGCAGGTGCCCACATCAGGCTCCCAATATTAACTACCTGCATGTCTTTGTGTCTGACCACTTACCAGACCGAGCAATCACAGAGGGCAGCCACAAATTTCATAGAACCGGAGGGTGAGGGAAACAAGAAAAAACCCTAAAAGCTGAGAAAGTGGAATGGACAAACAATGAATTTTAAAAAAAATAATAATACTGATAAGGCAGCAGTGAAAGGATTAGCCAGGCTGGTTGCAGTCAGCAATGGAGAAATGTGACACAATAAAACCTCTGTTATTGAGTTAGGACAGCCCTAGGATACAAAAGACTGAAATGAAGGAAAGCTGTGGATTGCTTTGTTCTTGAATATTGAATTTTTCTTCCAGAAGCGTGAAGCATGAAATATTACAGTGATAACGGAGATTGGAAAATCAAAAAAAAACAAAAACCAAACCAAACCAAAACAACCCAACCAAGGAAAAGTCTTTAAGGGTTTATTTAGGATGTGCTGATAGAGTAATTTGGTTCAGTCCTAATCATCACCTGCAACAACGTGGCCCAACAGCTCCAAGTAGGATGGGACACGTTCCCCTGTTCCCGTTTCTTGGTACAGCTTTCGATTACGTGTCGCTAAAGGACCAGTGCTGGTCCAGGAAGGCAGGGGAGCAACAGTGAAGCTCCCCAGCTCCCCGGGCAGCAGGCTCCCACTTGGAGGTACCCAGGGGTTGGAAAAGCCAGTCCCTGGATGTACCCTCCTCGGTTGGGGGGTCCCTACAAATGCCAGAGGTGATGCCGCTGCCCTGAAACCTGGGCCCTGCCAATGGAGATCTAGAGGAGTCTGGAGAACAAGTCACACGAGGAGAGGCTGAGGGAACTGGGCATGTTTAGTTTGGAGAAGAGGAGGCTGAGGGGAGACCTCCTTGCCCTCTACAGCTCCCTGAAAGGAGGGTGTAGAGAGATGGGGGTTGTCCTCTTCTCCCAAGGGAATAATGCCAGGAGCAGAGGGAATGGTCTGAAGTTGTGGCAGGGGAGGTTTAGATGAGATCTTAGGAAGAATGACTTTCCTGAGAGGGTGGTCAGGCACTGGAACAGCCTGCCCAGGGAGGTGGTGTCCCAGCCAGTGATGGTGCCAGGCTGGAATATCTGCACCTGGCTGCCAGCCAGCACTAAAAATTCAAGCCTCTGGCTGCCTAATTAACTACCAGCAACACAGCCTGAAACCACAGCAGCCTGGCCATAGGGTGAAATTAAAAACCCAAACAAACTCTTCCTGGGATCCCCGCTGAGGGTCCACCTTCTTCTCAGGGTTCAAATGAATCACAGAATCACAGAATCACAGAATCTTCATGGTTGGAAGGGACCTTTGAGATCATCGAGTCCAAACACAAAAAAAAAACCCCAACCTCCCCCACCCCCAAAAAAAACCCCAAAGAAACAAACAAATCACAAACAGTCACAACCCAACAATCTCGGGCACTAGAGCATGCCCTGAAGTGCCACGTCTACACGGTTCTTCAATACCTCCAGGGATGGTGACTCCACCACCTCCCTGGGCAGGCTGTTCCAGTGCCTGACCACCCTCTCAGGAAAGTCATTCTTCCTAAGATCTCATCTAAACCTCCCCTGCCCCAACTTCAGACCATTTCCTCTGCTCCTGTCATCATTCCCTTGGGAGAAGAGGCCAACCCCCACCTCTCTACACCCTCCTGTCAGGGAGCTGTAGAGGGCAAGGAGGTCTCCCCTCAGCCTCCTCTTCTCCAAACTAAACATGCCCAGTTCCCTCAGCCTCTCCTCGTGTGACTTGTTCTCCAGACCCCTCCCCAGCTTGGTGGCTCTCCTATGGACACGCTCCAGCACCTCAATGTCCTTCTTGGAGTGAGGGGCCCAAAACTGGACCCAGCACTTGAGGTGAGGCCTCACCAGTGCCCAGTCCAGAGGCACCATCACTGCCCTGCTCCTGCTGGCCACGCTGGTCCTGACACAGCCCAGGATGCTGGTGGCCTTCTTGGCTACCTGGGCACTCTGCTGGCTCCTGTTCAGCTGGCTGTCCACCAACACCCCCAGGTCCTTTTCTGCTGGGCAGCTCCAGCCACTCTTCTCCAAGCCTGTAGCATTGCCTGGGGTTGTTGTGACCCAAATGCAGGACCCGGCACTTGGCCTTATTGAACCTCATCCCATTGGCCTTGGCCCATCGATCCAACCTGTCCAGGTCCCCTTGCAAGGTCAGAAGAAGCTGTGGCAGGAGGGCAAGCGCAGAGTTGCAGGGGATGGGGTTTTATTCACTGCCAAAACCTTCCCAAGTCAACTAAACCCTCTCACTCAGGTGCCTTCATTCTCCTTAAAATGGAGGTGGGAATAAGAAATAAGCATCCTGCACCAGAATGTGTCAATGAGAAGATGCAGCACACACAGTGTAAGTAGGGGAGAAGCACATGGGGTTGGAAGGGACCTCTGGAGATCATTTAGTCCAACCCCCTGCCAAAGCAGGTCCACCCAGAGCAGGTTGCACAGATCCGTGTCCAGGCTGAATGTCTCCAGAGGAGACTCCACCACCTGCCTGGGCACAGGCACGGGGAGAGCGTGGGTGGGTGCAGCGGAGCTCCCTGCCAGCTGGTTACAACAGAGAAGGGCTTATTTTCCTCCTCTTCTACGACTGGGAGAAACCACGAGACCTGGATTTTAATGCGGTGCATGGTGTGGCAAATTGAACCAGCGGCAAAAAAGTGCTCGGTGAAGGTTCTGGTGTGCCACGTGGTGTGTCAGTGGGAGCACAGCTTCAGGGCTGGGACACAGCACAGCTCTTTCTGCAGGGTACACTGACTTCAGCCATCTGCTTTAAGATATTTAAATCCTAGAAAACGCCCAGCATCCCCTTCAAACGACTAAAATCTGATCACTTTGGAGCCCTGTCAAGTCTCCTCCATGATCTACCTCCAGAGAGGAGAGGTGGAAAGCATGGCAAGGTCATAGAGAGGAGTACGGAAATCCTCAGACAAAATTGCCCATCATCACTGTGACCGTGTAATTTAATTGTAGAAGCTAAGACCAAAATCCTGCTGCAGTCAGGATTATCAAACATATCTTTATTGCAATCTATCATTCACATGTGCAGCCCGCCCTTAAGAGAGGCACTTTGGCTCAGTATGTTAGAAAACCTCTTAAGTTCAAGCTGTTGGGCTTCCTCAGACACATGCAGATGTTTTCCTGCTGCACTCTCCATCCCTATTTCCCCTCCCACATCTGGGCAAGCCCAAAAACTGGCTGAAAACATCCAAAGCCATGATTACACAGTCCCGTGGCCGATTTCCACAAGTCAGACCGACAAGAACTGTGGGGGGAAACAATTAAAGCTCAAATGCCCCAAACAAGCCAAGCCACAGCTAATCTGCAAAAATTTCAAGGGCAGGTCTGAAACACAAGTACCAGCACAAATATTTTGATGATCTCAGTGAAGAGACTCCACCTCTCCCTCCTCAGGGCCGTAAACAACGTTAGGTCACTGGAAAAACATGTTGAACTGAAGTACCCCAGCAGGAGAACGCACTCCTCCTTGGAGTTTTAACTATTAAAGCCTTACAAAGCTTTTATAAGTTTATAATTTACAAACAAAAGTGGGATAAAATCAGTATGTACAGTAGGATTTTTTTGATTATTTTTTTTTAAGCTAACTACGGAGAGCTTAATGTTATCCTCAGGGTGATGCTGAGGCTGAAACACCGGTGATGTGCAGCTGGGCATGGCTCTTTTTGCCTTGTGTAGGTAGAAGCCCAACGCAAGCCTGGAGGTGGGACAGGGTGGCTGAGCAAGAATTTGGGGAGGAAAGAGGGAGGGGAGGAGCTATAATTACATTTCTGCCACAGTAATTATGTGTATCTCACACAGCTTAGCGGTACAATAGGTGCTGTGAAGAATACTTATTTATTAAGTAATTTATAGCATAATAATTAACAGCTAATCACTTGCCGGTTAAGATGCTCTGGGAACAGACCCAATTTATAGTATGTGCTGCCTCCTTCCAGGAAATCTGGCTATTTAGAGACCACTCCTCACCCCCGCAAAGCCAGCTCCTTCGCTGCATCCCTGCAGAGCCCGGGCTGGGACACACACCTCTGCAGGCAACCACTGCATACGGGGCAGCAGCTCACACCCAGAAATCAAAGCCTCCTCAGATATCCAAGGCTGGGCCAGGAGCCTCAGCTGCTGCCTCTGAGGTCGTAGGAAAAGCCCAAGCACTCCCAGGCACAAATCCAGGTTGGGCAGAGAATGGATGGAGAGCAGCCCTGAGGAGAAGGACTTGGGGGTGTTGGAGGACGAGAAGCTCAACACAAGCTGCCAACATGCCCTGGCAGCCCAGAGAGCCAACCCCATCCTGGGCTGCATCCCCAGCAGTGTGGCCAGCAGGGCCAGGGGGGGATTCTGCCCCTCTGCTCCGCTCTGGGGAGACACCCCCCCAGTGCTGCCTCCAGCTCTGGGGCCACCACCAGCAGAAGGACATGGAGCTGTTGGAGCAGGGCCAGAGGAGGCCCCGGAGATGCTGGGAGGGCTGGAGCCCCTCTGCTGGGAGGGGGGGCTGAGAGAGTTGGGGGGTTCAGCCTGGAGAAAAGAAGGCTCTGGGGAGCCCTTGGAGCCCCTTCCAGTCCCTCAAGGGGCTCCAGGAAAGCTGGGGAGGGACTCTGGATCAGAGAGGGGAGCCAATGGTTTTAAACTGAAAGGGGAGATTTAGATGAGATCCCAGGAAGAACTTGTTTGGTGTGAGGGTGGTGAGAGCCTGGCCCAGGTTGCCCCGAGAAGCTGTGGCTGCCCCATCCCTGGAGGGGCTCAAGGGCAGGTTGGAGGGGGCTTGGAGCAACCTGATGTGGTGGGAGGTGTCCCTGCCCAGGGCAGGTGGTTTGGAACTAGATGATCTTCAAGGTCCCTTCCAACTCTGACCATTCTGTGATTCTATGATCTGCTGTCAGTGATCGCCACTTCCCCATTTCACAGTATTAAAAAACAATATTTCCTTTATGAGTTCAAAGTTTGCCTCCACAGATTGCTCTTAGGGAGCATCCCCTCATTCCTTGGTCATGAGAGAAGTCCGTTAGGATATATATCACTACCATGGCCTTTGATGTCCTTCCCTTTCAAACTAAGCTGCACCAATCCCTAATCTTTTCATCTGGGGACCCCTCCAAACCGTAATCATTTTCGTCACCCACCTGGTCCCATGCCTGCCTGCGTTTTTGACCAACAGCAACAAGCTGAAGCTGTTCTGCTGTTTCTCTTGGGCTTCTGCCTTTGGTTTTGTAGCTGAGGCAACTCTCTATGAGCCATGCCTGCCTGCGGGAGGGCTTGTTCCTTGCTGGAGCATCCACACCCTCCTTTACTTTGCTTGGGAGATCCCATGTGGACATGCCATGGCAGAGGTTCCTCACACAAGGGCAGTGCTACAGTACTGTCTCCCGGTTTGAGCGACATGGGACTAATTCCTCTTTCAGTAATTTTACTTTTCAGTAAGGTCTCTTCTAATGCCTGGGAAAACTGCACTTCTAGAAGACTCTAGTGTCAGAATTTATGAGAATGTTTACTTTATCGCCAGCTCTGGGGTGTGGGTTTCAAGGTCTCAGTGTTTCCGAGCAGGGATGAGGAGGAGCAAGACCCAGGCACTTGACCCAAGCTGCCAACAGGGTTATTTCATACCATGAACGGCATATTCAACGTGATTTAGAAAGTTTGCTGAAGAGCTCGCTCTCTCTCTCTTGATGGCTGCCATCCTGAGAACTCCTTGACCTGCTGCTGGAGCCCTGAGCCCTTCTCTTCCTCTCGAAGCTCACAGTGTCCCACACTGGCTGTCACTGCTGGGAATGCACGATTTCTTGCTGGGGGAATGGGCTGGGGACAGTTCTTGTGTATTTTATACTGTCATCAGGATCAATACTGCTTCTTTAGTATTATCAAAGTTAATGATTTAGTATTATTCTACTAAACCTGCTTATACATCTACCCTCAGGTTTCCTTGTTTTTTCCCAATTCTCCTTCCTGGTGGGGAGGGGTCATGGGGTGAGAGAATAATCAAAGTTAATGATTTAGTATTATTCTACTAAACCTGCTTATACATCTACCCTCAGGTTTCCTTGTTTTTTCCCAATTCTCCTTCCTGGTGGGGAGGGGTCATGGGGTGAGAGAATAATTGTCTAAATGACAATAAATTGTTGTGGGTTCTTCAAACCATAACAAATGAGAAGAGAAGACTGAGGGGGGATCTGATCAATGCTTATAAATACTTCAAGGGAGGGTGTCAAGAGGATGGGGACGGTCTTCAGTGGTGCCCAGGGACAGGACAAGAGGAAATGGGCACAAACTTGAAGATAAGAAGTTCCACCTAAACATGAGGAGGAACTTCTTTCCTGTGAGGGTGGCAAAGCCCTGGAAGAGGCTGCCCAGGGAGGTGGTGGAGTCTCCTTCTCTGGAGACATTCAAACCCACCTGGACACGTTCCTGTGGGACCTGCTCTGGGTGGACCTGCTCTGGCAGGGGGTTTGGACTAGATGATCTCCAGAGGTCCCTTCCAACCCCGTATCATTCTGTGATTCTATGAAATACGTAGCCACAGGGCTGGCCAGCTCAGTGAAGCACAAAGCTTAATGCAAGGCCAGGAGTGTTTTTTATCCCCTGTCCATTTAGAGCAAGCACAGCGAGGCATTCAAATAGCTCTGAGGAGATGGGGGAAAAGAGGCTTGAGCAGAGAGATCTCAAAGAGAGCTTCCCAACCTCTCTCTGGGGTGTGGGAAAGGAAACCAAACTCCTTTCCAGCATCTCCCACCACAGCGATTCTCCCCAGATGTTATTTTTTGCTTTCACTACCCAGGCTGAGGCACCAGCCATGGACACCACACGTTAAATGAGGTATCTCCGGTTCTTCATTGCTCCCACAGGGAACTACCTCCACATCATCTCCCCTGCCTTGATGAGTGGTGCCCAAGGCTTGCCCTCCCTGCTTCAAAACCCAGGGAAAAAACACTCGGATGAGCTTGAAGTATTTTGGAAGAATGAGTTCAACCAGGGCTCAGTAAACGTCTTAGGAAAAAAAATATTAAAAAAAAATCAGGTTATGTTCAAATACTGTTCCTCCCCCGCAGCTCCCAGGAGACCTCCCGCTCTCCAAGTAAATCATGGTCCCTCTGTGCACACCACAGTCACTCAGCGAAAATGCACAAGAGCACAGTTCCTGCTGCAAAAAAAACCAGTCATACCTGGTGGCCCATAAATCAACACAGCGTGTCATTTGGTACAGCCGCGGGCAGCGAGTGAGCAGAGCGCTGCACAGCGAGGTGACAAATTAATTTTGGATGTCAGAAGCAGCAGAGCTTCCAGCCAACCTAGAAGTGCAGCACCCAGTTCAAGAGGGGGAGGGAACTGCTGGAGAGGGTACAGCAAAGGGCTGCGAGGATGATCAGAGGACTAGAAGATCTCTCTGATGAGGAAAGGCTGAGCGACTTAGGTCTTAGTCTAGAGAAGAGAAGGCCAAGGGGGGATCTCATACTTGAAGGGTATGGAGGATGAGGTCAATCCTTTTTCAGTGGTTCCCAGCGACAGGACAAGAGGCAACAGGCACAAACTTGAACATAGGAAGGTCCATCTAAACATGAAGAGAGCTCCTTGTCTGGTTCTTAGAGACCATCCACCTCCCACCAGACCAGGTTGCTCAAACCATTTTCTCCTAAAGCCTCTCACCGACCTCCACATTGTCTTCTCCAAAATCACAGAGGAAACCACAGTGTGATGTAAAACTGGAAACCCCGAGGACATGGGGTTGCAGGAGGCTCTCTCCACCTCAGGTCACCTTGCTGCCTCCCTCCTGAGCCCCACACTCCCAAGAGAGAAAAGAAAACCCCTAAAGGCAGCAAAACACCACCTTTTTACAGGCTTGAAACCAACACCCCTCCCAGCCCCCAACACAAGCACTGATGGAGCACCTGGTTGAGTAGCAGGGCCCAGGTTCAGCCTGGCTCAGCCCCAAATCAGCTCTGCAGCTGAAACAAGCCAAGCTGGGGAATGGCACAGCACTGCCAGCGTGCCAAAATAGGCAGGGTCACCACCCATCATCACCAGTGTGCCAAAACAGGAGGGTTAGCCCCCCTCTTCATCACTGCCAGTGTGCCCAAAGAGGCAGGGTGACCCCCCCATCATCACCGGTGTGTCCAAACAGGCAGGGTCACCCCTCCATCATCACCGGTGTGCCCAAACAGGCAGGGTCACCCACAAGCCCCTCTGGGTGGCTCTGGGTCAGCCCAAGTGCCATTTTCAGGTCAAGTTGCTGGGAAAGACGCGGAGAGGAATTATTCGACTTGGACCAGATAAAATAATTTATTCAAATATATAAGCAGTCCTTTGAGTGAGAAGCACTGTGATTTACAGAAGCAGCAATGCCATGGAGCTGCCCATGAGCTCCTGAAAGCACCAGCTGCATTTCCAGGGTGCATCACCCCCTTTTTCCAGACCATCGTGAAGACAAGTAGCTAAAGGTCCAGCTTCTGATGCTTTCCAGCAGCTACAGAATAGAGACCATCAGACTTGAGGAGATACCTTAAGATGGGACAAAACAGGCTGGGGCTATGGGAAAGAGTGGGATGAGCTGGTTTCCTAGCTGGCCAGGAGATGGCAGCTCAAAAAGGTTTGTGGAAGGGAAGTTGGTCCCTTTAACTCCTTCCTGGGTGGCACCACAAGCCTCGGGAAACACCACAGCTTTTGCTAACCCACCAAGTATTACAGGACCTTGGTTCCCAGGCAGGAGCACAATGCGGAGCTCACCACGCTCCTGGAAAAGCTGGGAAGTCAGCAGAAGCATCCATCTGCTCATGAGTTGCACAGCTTTGGGATCCAAACCTTACATTGCTGGGAGAGAGGGGAGTTTGCAACCTGAAGAGCCCCCAAGCCCCCTTCACAGAGCCAAGGAAGAAAGACGGAAGAAGGTGTCCAGCCAAATCCAAGGCCAAGACAAAGAGAGCATTATTTTAGCTCCCACCACTTTTCTTTGACCTCGGCAGGGAAACGAGCACACTCTGCACATACCCATTAATGATTTCCTCCTCTTTATGATGGAAAATTACACACACTTATCTGCCTCCTAGGGAGATGTTCGCATTTAATTCTCTGCTATTTGCAAAGTACTTTGGGAACCGTGCACAGAAAACGCTTCCTAAGAGCCAGTTTCTCCACATACGTCAAAGGAAGCAACGATCGGGTTGTCTTGGGGAGACCTATTTTTGTCCAACCCTCTCGGTACCCACATCTGTGGGGCACGAAGCAGCAGGGAGGTGCTTGTTCTCCCTGGGGTACCTCCACAGGCAGGAGGGTCCCACCAGCATCAGCTAATTTGGATGAGCCTGGTATTGGGGAACAACCCAGTCACCCCTCTGGATGCCAGCAGAGCACTGGGGATGCTTGTTTCATCTCTGAGGTCCCTTTTTCCTCATTCACTGGCATCCTCACCGCTTCCCTGCGGAGAAAGGCAGCAGGACCTTTTCCAGCCCCATTTAAGCCCACCCTGGTGAGCAAAAGCTGAGCTGGGCACAGGTACACGCCAGCTGCTTCCTTCAACCCACACCTCCATGGCACAGCTTGGCCAAAAAACTCAAGGAGACCACCCATGACCTGCGTCACCCAGTCCCGATCCACTCAGGGAACCCCCCCAGGTCCAGCTGTGCCCCACATCTGGCAGCCCCTGCCCCGGGCAGCTCAGGGGTACAGCTCTGCAGCATCCCTCGCTGGGTTTTTGGTGGCAGACAGTGCCCTCCAGTGGGACATTTGCCACCACGACATTCACACATTTATTTAAAGGTTATTTAAATTTTAAAATCCCTACAGTCAACAGATCAAGACGTTACAAGCTGGGAAGACAACCCTGCTTCCCTGCCAGCCAGGAGGACGGTGGTGGCAGTGATGCTTTTTTTCAGCCAATATTTCAATGACCAACACTCAGGCAAGCACCAAGAATTGCTGTCCCCATCACCAAGAACTGCTGTCCCCATCACTCAGTGCCAAGGGATCCACACACCATAATCAAGGCAGGAGTCGTCCCCCCAAAAAAAACCTGAGAGTCAAGCCCTGGGGGTGTTTCTCAGCCAGGCTGGGAGAAGTCCCCCCCGACATTCCCTTGGCTTCCTGTAGAGCTCTGCAGCACCACGCACAGGCAAGAATAGTCTTTAATTTCTTAAATTAAACATCAAAATAGCTTATTTACCTTTTTCCTTTAAAAAAAAAAAAAAAAAAGATTTTCATTTCAAATGCGCTGAAGGGGTAAACGTTGAGGAGACATTTTGCAGTGTGGAGTAAGCAGGAGCTCTGCTTCCCAAGCTGAGCAAGCATTAAAAAAGGAATTTAAATTACAAGAGAGACTGTGGGACACTTGTGGGTCCCTAAAACTCATGGGAAGCATCTGCACAGCCCATGGCTCGTGTGGACCAGGGAAGGGAGGCCTGACTGTGGGGGAGTCGCTGGCTTTGGGGGACACCCCCTCAGAGTGGGGGGGACTGCTCCAGGATGACCTGGTACGCCTGGCCAGGATGGGCACGGGCACCCCACAGCCACTCGGGGGGCCTGGCCCGCAGCTTCAGCTGGAAGGGGTCGAGGCGCAGGCACTCCCCCAGGTCGTGCAGCTCCATTGCTGGCTCCTCCACAGCCCTCACCGGTGGCTCCTCAGGGCTTGGGTTCCTCCTGGGGTGCCATCTCCTCCTGGCAGCCCTGCACAGGGCAGCGGTGGCAACCACCAGCATGGCCAGGCCAGCTGTGATGGCTGCTCCCACCAGGATGTCAGCGTGGCGGAGGAAGAAGCCGATCCCTGCAAGAGAAGGGCCATGGCCTCACCTCACTTGCCCCAGTGGGCCCCACTGTGCTTAAAGTCCCCTACATCATGACCGCAGCGCTCATGGGTGAGGCCTGGAGCAGTGGGTCCTCCTCCACAAGGGTCAACATAGAATCATAGAATCATTCAGGTTGGAAAAGACCCTTGGGATCATTGAGTCCAACCATCAGCCCCACCCTACAAAGTTCTCCCCTACACCATATTCCCCAACACCACATCTAAATGACTCTTAAACACATCCAGGGATGGTGACTCCACCACCTCCCTGGGCAGCCTATTCCAGTCTCTGACCACGCTTGCTGTGGAGAATCGTTTCCTAATGGCCACTCTAAACCTACCCTGTTGCAGCTTGAAGCCATTCCCTCTTGTTCTATCACTAATTACCTGTGAGAAGAGACCAGCACCAATTTCTCTATGATGTCTTTTCAAGTAGTTGTAGAGAGTGATGAGGTCTCCCCTCAGCCTTCTCTTCCTCAAACTAAACAGTCCCAGCTCCTTCAATCACTCTTCATAAGACCTATGGTCCAGGTCCTTTACCAGCTTCGTTGCCCTAAACATCTTCCCTGCTGGCCTCCAGAAACCCTCACAGCCACCTCCAGGGCAGAGCATCACTCCCAAACCTCTATCCCAAAGAAATATGTAGACAGAGTCAGTCCCCAGGAGAGCCTCAATAGAGCAGAGCCATTGCTGAACTCACACGTAGCTACGTGGAGGCTAGAAGATCTGCTGCTCTTCCCATCCAGACCTGAAGAGACCCTCTCCTTGTCCCAAAGGATAAATATCTATTTATAAAATTATTTTTCTGTGAGTATAACACCATATCCAGCTGATCTGGACAGGCTTCAACTGCACAAGTGGTTAATGAATTTAGAGCCAAGAGGATGGATGAGAAATGAAGTTTGGCTGCCAGCTCACCTTCAGGTTTAAGCCACTTCCAGCGTTGCAGGGATGAGAAGCAGTTTTGGTAAAGTAGCAACAGTATTTTGAGTGCATGTTGCAGAACATTGGTGTTTTTCAGGCCTGGAAGGCCTCATTACTCTGCGAGATTTGATTAGCCAGCTCTGATGGTAGTCAAGCATCACAAGCCATCTGCTCAGCCTTGTGTCATGTATGTCAGGAGAGCACTGGGGTAAACACCAGGAACATCAGTATCTTCCTCACCAAGAACTACACAGTGTCCCAGGAGACCACAGGGCACTCCAAGGAGTGGACCAAGTTTGCTGACCTCATCAGAGGGAACCTCCCAAGTTGCACTTTGTACCCACTGCCTCTGGTCCTGTCAGTGGGTACCACTGAGAAGAGCCTGCCTCTGTCCTCTTTCCACCCTCCCTGCAGGTTTTTGAAGATCATTGGTATGATCTTCCTGAGACTTCTCTTCTCCAGGTTAAACAATCCCAGGTCCCTCAGCCTTTCCTCACAGGAGAGATGCTTCAGTTCATCATCCTCCTGGCCCTTCATTAGAGTCTCTCCAGTATGTCCACATCTCTCTTCTACTGAGGAGCCCAGAAGTAGCAGCACTCCCTGAACCTGCCAGGCAGCACTCAGGAGAGTCTTTGGGAGCACAGATGCCACATTGAATTACACCCAATGAGCAACAGCACTTTAGCCTGACACAGTTAAGGGATGCAGGTCACCCCTTGGATGCCTATCTGGGCTAACCTCTGAAAGCTGGTGCCTCTGGGAGTTAAAAGCAGCCTTTGGAGTCCAGGAAGGGCTGTTTCTCCTTTGAGTACAGGACTCTCCTCCTAACTTAGATACCTAAACTGCTTAAACCTCACTCTTCCTCCCTCTCCTCAACTTCCAGGAGTGCCTCAAAGTGTGCCCACATCTGAGCACAACTCCCAGAGAAGAGCTCCTAACACCAAAGGAGGAAACCTAAGGGGACAACCAGCTGGGAATTGTCTTGTGAAGATACCATTAACTCCTTCCCACACCAGGCCCAGATCTCTAAAGCCATCACTCCAGCAGCAACACCATTTTTAAGCATCACATGCAACACATCACATCAACAGAAGCACAGCTGGTAGGACCCCGGCCAAGGAGAGAACCCCTTACCATGACGTGCTGTCTCCAAGTCACACTTGGCAGGAGCGATGCTGCATAAATTACTCAGCCCCACAACAACCCAGCCCAGCTGCCAGAAAAAGCAGAGCAGCTACTTTGTCCTTTACCTGATTGGGGAGCAGGGATGCAGAGGGTGCCAGACTTGGTGGGAGAATGATCTTCATAGTCCTTTTTGCAGCGGCAGAGGTACGTGCCCACGCCGTTGAAGCACTCTGCCCCCTCCTTGCAGAGGTCAACCCCAGAGCTGCACTCATTCACATCTGTAACAGGGGAAAGGGTGGACAACAGGGTGACCATGAGCCGACAATGTGTCCTTGTGGCCAAGAAGGCCAATGGCATTCTGGGGGGCATCAAGAAGAGTGTGACCAGCAGGTGGAGGGAGGTCATCCTGCCCCTCTGCTCTGCCCTGGGGAGGCCCCATCTGGAGCACTGTGCCCAATTCTGGTTTCCCCAGTTCCAGAAGGACAGGGAACTGCTGGAGAGGGTACAGCAGAGGGCTACAGAGATGATGAGGGGCCTGGAGCATCTCCCTTACGAGGAGTGGCTGAGGGACTTGGGGCTCTTTAGTTTGGAGAAGAGAAGGCTGAGGGGGGATCTGATCAATGCTTATAAATACTTAAAGGGAGGGTGTCAAGAGGATGGGGCTGGTCTTTTTTCAGTGGTGCCCAGTGAGAGGACAAGAGGAAACAGGCACAAACTTGAACATAAGAAGTTCCATCTAAACATGAGGAGGAACTTCTTCACTTTGGGGGTGGCATAGTCCTGGAACAGGCTGCCCAGGGAGGTGGTGGAGTCTCCTTCTCTGGAGACATTCAAACCCCACCTGGACACATTCCTGTGGGACCTGCTTTGGAAGTGGGTTGGACTAGATGATCTTCAGTGGTCCCTTCCCACCCCATGTGATTCTGTGAAATAAGTGCTGTTAGTCAAATCAGGCTTGGCAAAAAAAAAAAAAAATAGAATTTCTCCCAGAGAAAAGCAAAGCACCCACCTTCTACCAACAGCGACACAAGCTGCAGCTTCTCCACCCCCACCGAGGTGCCAAGCAGCTCCTCCAGCTGGGAGCCCAGGAGCTGAGACACGTTTCTCTCCTCTGGCTTCAGGTGCAGCCAGAAGGTGAGCAGCAGGTTGGCATCGCGTGTCCTGCGGGCAGGGGAGAGCCCAGGGTGAGGTGGGAGGAAAGCATCAACCCCCTCAAGCCCAGCTCTGAAAGCCCATTTAGACCTTCCACCCACTCGTATCAGTCCGTGGTGCTTCAAGGCTCTTGCAAAGGTTATTTGTGACAAGAGGCAGCCTTGCACTTGGGCCAAGGGGAAAAGGAAAGCCCAGTAATGCCTCCTCACTTGGAGCAAGGCTGAAGGGACTTGCATAAAGCAAATTGTAGTCACAATCTGCAGCTCCAGGTCAGCCCTAACTAAGTGTCTCAGGGACCTTGGTGACATCTCCCACCTTTTTCCAGCAGATACCACAGCAATGTGTGAGGATCCTCATTTTCTCCAGAGTTTAAACCCACCTTAGACCTATAGAGGCCCTACCCAGCACTAAGCAACAATTTTCACCATCTTTCCTCTAAAAAACAGATATATTTTTTTCCCTACTTTCAGGGCAAGTTATAGATGACAGGAGAGCAGCTAGGCTGAGCCTGGCCTGAGGAAGGAGAATGAGAAGCCAAGCTACTGCCATCCAAGAAAGGTTACAGATTATAGCAGAGTTACCTTCCAAGCCAGCAGCAACCCTACCTTTTGATCTCCCTGAACTTTATTTCATTGGCTCTGTGGGCAGACAGTTTCAGGTTCTCCTGGATCTGCAGGGGAAGAGAGTGACCAGCGCTGATTTGAGGTCTGATGGGCAGGAGCATGGCAGCCAACGCTTTCTTTTCTCAGTCTACCTCCCTGCCTTCTTTTTCCCCTTCACAAACCACTCAGGACATGTTAGATGCCCCAAAGTCCACTGTTCTGAGCCTTTTCTCTAGGAGAATAACAATTCTCCCATCTGCTTAGCTTCAGCTCACCCCCCCTCCCCAAATTTGGGAAAACAAGAGCAACAGTAGCCCCAGGTAAGCGTTTGGGTGCTAAGACATTGTGAAGCAGCAGAGGATGGAGAGTAGCTTTCCAGGCTAGGCAGCAGGCTGGACCCTCTCCCTGCTCCAGTGTGGGTCCCAGAAAAGAAGTTTAGGTGGAGCCTAGAAGCAGACACTCACACATTTGCCTCCAATTTCAGGCCCTGGCTACAAGCCACCCCATCTTCTGAAATTCAGTGAAAATTCAGTGAGTTACAGCCCTCGGCTGGTTGCGTCTCAGTCTCTGCCTGGGCATCAGCATCAGCCTCAGATGACAAGCAGAACAAGCTGCTCAGATGCTGGTTCATCATCTGGCTTTAACAGAAAATCCCTGGATTCATTTCAGGCACAACACAGTCCCTTCTAGGTGAAGATACAGGGCATGGCATTTGTTTTTTGGGGGGTTTTTTTCCCCCTCTCCTCCTCCCTGTGGCCAGACTTACGTGATTCTTCACAGATGTAAGAAAACCCTTTCGGAGCTCACTTCCACCGTGAGGAATCCAGTCCTCGGGTTTAATTTCAACAGCTACTTCAAACAGCACATCTGCCAGAAGAGACGAGAGACAGATGTTTAAGTCATGACAACACGAAGGGGCTCCTTAAATGAGCTAGTCCTTAAACTTTGACACTAGCAGAACAGCCCCGTGAGGACGAGCTTGTGTAAGTCAGTGCCACATGGGTATTTCCAGAGGTGGTGCATCAGGTCAAATGGGTTGTTGGGTAACACCAGGTAGAAACAAACCTCAGGAAACGCTCAGTGCTGAACATGGGAATTGATTTTGGAACAACAAGTATACAAAGATTAATGTGCATCTGATTGCACACATTTTTTAAGCTATTTTCTTTCCCAAAAGTATCATCATCATTTCTGATGGAGTCTAAAAAGCCCATTTCTCTCACCCATCTCTGTTTGGGATCAGCTCGGACGAACCGCTGTGGTCTGGCTGAATCCAGGCCGGCACAGATTTGCCAGAGCCTGCTCTTTAAAGCCTATTTATTCAACAATATTTCTCCTGTTCAAAGCTAAGGCTCCTTCTGCATCGGCTCCTCTCTGCGAGCTGTTCCTGCAGCATGCTCTGCCCTACAAGCCCAGCGTTGTGCTGCTTAATTGCTAATGCTCCCATGGGGGGGAGTTGCTTCTCTCCTCAGCCTGATGAGCAGGACTCCTGCAGGTTTCTGAGCCAGGTAGTCCTGAGACAGCCATTTGAGGAACTGAGGCTCATTCACTCTCATTTGCCTTAGGAAAAAAAAAAATCTCCTTTAAAGAGCCAACAAGTAATGCTTGAACCCAAACAAGCCAGCGTTTATGTCAGGTTTGGTGCCTGAACTCAGGGTAAGGACAAAGTGGCCAAAGCACAACTGCAGGCTTAAAAAAAAATAAAAATCTTCAAAATGGTTACTACTCAGAAGAACCCTCCAACTGCTTTCTGGAGTTAATGAGCAGGTGATGTCCACGCACCACACCAACCCACACATTGAACTTAGGGCAGAGCTTTAAGATTCTTTGCATCGCTCACCTCCCGGGTGGTGCTGGGACTGCAGCGTGGTGTCGTTCTCCAGAGATGCCAGGGCAGAAACCAGATCTATCAGAGCAAGGGAAAGAATCAGGATGATAACAGCCATGGTTAGGGGAAAAAAAAAAAATAAATACATCAGGTATGTGTCACTTTGCAAGAATGACAACATGCACCAGCTCCTTCCTATATTCCCTATACCGAAATTAAATATCAAGCTCTAAACACAATCTGCTCTTCTCCACAGCAGGAAGCGCTCTTTAGAAAGAAATCACCCCCATAAACCTCATCTCTGTTTCTGAAAATGGATGAAATGCAGTCCCTGTGAAGCTGCCGGAGCTCCTCCAACAGAGCTGCAAAGCAGCTTGTGTATCAGATGCCAGCCTCTGCGAAGGAGCTAAATAAACTCTTCCCAACATCTCCAACGAAGGGCCAAGAACATCTTGGAGGGGAGGAAAAACCAATTTAAAACATCTTTGTTTCTACCTTCAGACAGAAATTAATACATATCAGTGGCTAAATTTCTGTGAAAGCAGTCTACCATCAACTCCTGAACTTCCTTATGAGACAAAAGCCTTTTTTCCCCTCCTCCCTCTGACTTCTGGAGCTCAAACTCAGTTGTCATGGCGGGGAGCACCCTGGCAGGCTACAGCTGTGGGAATCATCACAAGCCAGAGCTGTTTAACACCAAAGTGGGCCTTCACAGGCAGCTTCGAGTGTGAAGTCACAGCTGAGAGGCCAGCTCCTCCACGGGTAATTCAGAGCACTTGGATCAGGAACCAGCCTCTCCCTGTTAAGAAGGCCATCAGCCCATAGATGCCCATGGCACAACAGATAACCCTGTGTCTTCTCATCTTCCTTGGATACAGAAGAAGTCAAGAGTGCTACCATGTGGACCAACTGAAGGTGATATTCATGCCTACAAACAAAACTTCTCTTAACAGAGCATTGCATCACTGCAAATGGACATTGCTCAGTGTTGGGCATCGGTTCAGCCACAAAAAACACCTTACCAAAGAGCTCATCATCCCTTTCTCCTGGTGACACCACACCTCCAGCAGTCACACCAGCAGAGGGGTAGGGAGGAGAAGGCTTTGTATTTGTGTTTAGTGGTGGCTCTTCCAGCAGTGGTGTCTGTGTGCAATGTGCAGCAGCAACCACTTCGGACAGGCTGCTGTTGGTCTGATCCAAGCTAGATGATTTGGAAGAGAGGCCTATGTTGCTGCTGGGCTCCTCTGAGGAACATGGGACTATGGTGACCAAAGCAGGCACGAGCTCTACATCCCCCTTTGCAATCTCCGAAGCAGACAGCTTATCTTTACACTCAGCACTTTGCCCAGCTGGAGATGGCTCCACCAACATGTCATCCTTAGTTTCTCTGCCTTCAGTGCCACCATCCTTAAGGCTCCTTTCCAGCTCTGTTTCATCCCACAGCTCATCACACTCATTGAGGTCAAGCTCACTCAGGTTAGCACCAGCCTGAGCATCTTCAATGAGACTGGGAGGGTGTCGAGTCTCTTCATCCGGGCTCACAAGCTCAGGCTGGATCCTGCCACCAGCAAGTACACCTGATGGGCTGGGAGAAGTTCTCACTATGGGCAATAAACCTTTTGTTTCCACTGTGGTCCAGCTCTTTTTGGAGACCTCCTGGTCAGGCTCTTGGGGATCTATGGTATCATCTGAAGAGCCCACAGTTTCAGAGTCTCTGAATACATGATACCATCCTTTAAAGTGTCCATATTCATGGCTTAGGGAACCACTCCCTGATAGAAACAATACATGGACCGCAGTAGCTTGTGTAGCAAAGATCAGAGTACCTTGGTTGTGACAAGCATACACCACTTTGGTTTCCACGCTTGACGAGACCCCCTGGAAGATTATTTTGTCCTGGTTCTTGCCACAGCCTTCACTCCCCTGGAAACCTTGGATATAGATGACAATGTGCTTCTCGGGGCCTGCCCAGATGGTCCAGTTGCACCAGATGTTGGTTTTAACGTCGGCATGCGGTGGCAAGTAAAACGTCCCAGACCCATTCTGAAAGACGAGGTGGCAGCTGCTGATGGGGAAGTATTCCATTGCCCAAGGAGGTCCTAACTCTGACACATTGGAAAGGAAAGGCATAGTCACCAGTTATTGTATGCACCAGGACATGGACATCAGCCCTTCTAGGAGCACTATAAATTGCCACAGAAGAGGCCACATTTAAAACCTTCTCCTGCTGCAAGACTTCTATAGTTTGAGCCCCCAGAGCCACATCTCAGCTCTCCAACAGGAGCTGATCCCAAGCCACAGCTTCTCTGCAGGGATGTGGCCCTCTGCAGCCCATCCAGCCTTCAGCAGCTGGAATTACATGGTTTTGTTTCCAACAGAGGTTTGGAGACAACAAGACCACTTGTTGGAAGTCTTTCCCTCCCTGGACAGTAAGGACTACACTTGCCAGGCTTGACGTGCGGGCAATAGACACAGCCTCATCCTTGCCCCACCCCACCCCCAATTACTTCTGCCTTCTAGAGATGGTTTACAATGATATATGAAGTACTGGGAGACCTACCAGCATGTTTCTGTTGCTGTCCTCCTGGCATCTGGGTGCTTCTGGGTGCAGGACCATCAGAGGGCTCCTGAGGCTTTTGGTCTCTCAATGCCATTTCTCCCCGCTGGGCCACAGGAGGACCAGGGTGAGCAGGAGCAGTGCTGGAGGAGGCATTTCTCTGCTCTCCTGCGCCCACTTGGAGAGCTTCAGTAGTTTTCTCTGTTTTAAATCCCCTGGGGATGGAGGCAGAAGCCAGTTTGTCACTCGCAGCCGTGCCTTGCTGCTGCACAGACACCATGTGCTCCTCTCTCCCAGCCCCCCAGGTGCTGGGCAGAGAAGCTGGTACCACCCCAGAGCCACTGCTCACATTGTCCTCAGGCCGAGGAAGCCACACACCAGGCTTCGGGCCAGTGACAGAAGCTGGAGAGGCACCCCTGGCCACTGAGCCCACAGAGGCTGAGGTTTGTCCTTGCTGGCCACCCACCTCTCCCAGCACCAGCTTTTGCGTCCCAGAGCCAAGGTGTCCAGAGGACCCATCTGTGCCCAGTTCAGGGGCTACTGATAGATGGCAAGGTGGTGAAGGCGAGACCATCTCCTGATCTCCTGGGCTAGCTGGTGAGATGTTTGCCCTTTGCCTGAGGCTGACAGAGTCCAAATCCAAAGCAGTTGGTGGAGAGAAGACAACCCTGGACACGGGCCCTGCTTCTGGAGGAAGAAGTGCTTCAGGGGTGAAATCAGTAGAGCTGAAATCTGCAAGGACAGGTTCTGTGCAGGAGACCACCAGTGTGGGGGTTGTTTCTGTCCCTAGGGCGGACATGGTTGTGGAAAGATGCTTCATCCTTGTTGGCAAAGCAGGTATGACCAACCTTGGCTGTGCAGCTCTGTCACTCTGGTGGTGGCAGCCTTTTACACTCAAGGAAGACACAGGAGCTTTCTCAGCAGCTGGACCATTGTGTGCTTGGACATTTGGGGGAAGGCTCCCAGGGTCTGCAGAGGCTGAATGCTGGACATGACTGCTCTGGCTGCACAATTGAGGATGTTCTTGGAGCATGTCCCATGGCGCTGTGGGATGCAACACTGTTTTCCCCTCAACAACACCCCAAACGCATTCTGGGGAGGAAATACTCATGAGCTTTGTATGTTGGAGGCCAGCTTTTCCCAACTCAGGTTGAGTCATGGACAAATGCCCCAAACTGCTTTGGTACCTTTGACTTCTCTCAGGTAGCAGATGTGAGTGGTCCCCATTTACCACTTCATACAGGCTACTCAGGCTGGGCATGAGGGTCTTTGCAAGGCCACCAGCATCACTACTCACTGCACCATCAGCCAAGACACTCAACTGGGGATGGCTTTCATCCTCCTCTAAACTGACTCTGCTGATCCCTCGGTATGTGGTGGTATCTGTGCTCTCTTTGCTTTCTCTTCTGTCAAGGGACAAAGAGTGTAAGTGCGCGGCCAGGTCCAGGGAACTTGTGTGCGTTGGTTTAATAGTAAACTGTTGGTCTCCTTGATCTTCTGGCCTCCAGGTAGGGTGCAGGACAGACTGCCTGTTCTCCAGACCCACACCTGCTGGCTGCAAAGAAGGCTCCACTACCCGCAAGGCACCAAGCGAAGGAGTTTCCAAAAGCACACTCGAAAGCCTGTGCATATAACCAAACCCCACAGTGATGTCCCCACTCACAGAGAGACTCTGCCCCCAGGTATCCTGTGCTGTGGTGGGGATTATGCCCCCAGATGTTGCTCTGCCTTGAGGTTCCTTGCAGCGTCTCAGATCTCCTCGAAGTTCAGACCCCAGCACACAAGGAGCTTTTGTTTCCAGGAGCAGTGTCCTTGCACCTTCAGATGGGACAAGCTCAACGGGACTTCCAACAGCCATAGTACCCAGTGTGCTCCCTCCTCCCTGCAGCAGCCCACCACTCAACACTCTGGTCTTGCCAAGGCTCACAGTGCTACGTGTGGTCCCAAAGCCCAGCACATCTCTAAGGTCTTCAGCCCATCCAGACTGAGAAAAACTTCCTTGCTTTTGCAGTTTTGGAGCAGAAGTTTCAGAAATCACATCATCTTTGGAGGAAGATTCACCTCCCTGGTCTTGGAAGATGTAGTACTTCCCTTTAAATTGTGTCTCCCTGTAGTTCGGCAAGTAGCTCTTGAGCAACACAACGTGGACAGCCTGAGCAAAGGTGGCAAAAACATGCATCTTCTTTTTCCAGCAAGCATAAACCACACTGTCTTCCACCAGTGAAGAAACTCCTTCAAATAGGATCTTGTCCTCATTTTTGATGCAACCCTCCTTAGTGATAAATCCTTGAATATAAATTATTATATGCTTTCTGGAGCCTGCCCAGATTGTCCAGTTGCACCACAAGTTTATAGGGGTATCACCATGGTAAGCTGGAGGAGAAAACTCCCCGTATTTGTCCATCAGGACCCTGTGGCAGCTTCTTATAGGCACATAGGCCAATATCCAAGGAAACTCTGACCCTGGAAGACAAGAAGCAACAACCTCAAGTTCTTCTCCATCTCTAGTTCCCAGAGTTACTAGTCCTTAGTTCCAGAAATTATTTTCAAGCTCCTTTATCTCCTCATTTTGCTACCTCCCACTCCTGTTTGCTCCAGCTGAAGAAGCCCTGGCCACCACCACCTCCTGCCCCACAGGGAGCCAGGCTGTACCCCCACTGCTATCACCTGATAATTAAAGCTTATTATTTAAGTTGTGTCCCCCACCACCCCCAACACAGTCATACATCTTTTGAACACCTCCAGGGATGGTGCCTCAACCACTTCCCTGGGCAGCCCATTCCAAGGCTTAATAACCCTTTCAGTGCAAAAATTCTTCCTAATATCCAACCTGAACCTCCCCTGGCACAACTTGAGGCCATCTCCTCTTGTCCCATCGCCTGTGACTTGGGAGAAGAGACCAATCCCTTCTTTACACCCTCCTTTCAGGGAGTTGGAGAGAGCGAGAAGGTCTCCCCTCAGCCTCCTTTTCTCCAGGCTGAACACCTCCAGCTCCCTCAGCCTCTCCTCATAAGACTTGTTCTCCATTCCTTTTCCCCTGGCTCCCCACCGTGGGGCCAGGTTGCTGCTCCTGGCTTTTCACACCATGGCTTGAAGTACCCACCAAACTGTTGGGAGGATTTAATCAGGCTAATAAAAAAATTTTAAAAGGTAGTCTGAGAATTAACTCTTACCTGGTTTAACCTTCTGATGTTCCTGAGAGAACCCGCGTGCCTGTAAAGAAAAGAAACTCTTATTGCAGACCCAAGTACCACTGCCCGTGTTTGTAACGATGCTCAGAGAGATCCCAGCCCAAGCCAAATCAATAGGAAGGGAGCACCAAGTTCACCATGTAACTGGGAGTTTTCCCTGTGCCTCTACCCACCCTCTAGGCTACATCATTTTTTCACAGAATCACATGGGGTTGGAAGGGACCTCTGGAGATCATCTAGTCCAAACCCCCTGCCAAAGCAGGGCCACCCAGAGCAGGTCCCACAGGAACGTGTCCAGGCGGGGTTTGAATGTCTCCAGAGAAGGAGACTCCACCACCTCCCTGGGCAGCCTCTTCCAGGGCTCTGCCACCCTCACAGGAAAGAAGTTCCTCCTCATGTTTAGGTGGAACTTCTTATCTTCAAGTTTGTGCCCATTTCCACTTGTCCTGTCACTGGGCACCACTGAAAGAAGACTGGCCCCATCCCCTTGACACTCTCCCTTTAAGTATTTATTAGCATAAAAGTATTTATTCCCTGTGATAATAAGCACTCACCCCTCCCTGCCTCCAGTAGCATCTCCTGATGTATGCTGTTAACCACAACCAAGCCCACCCCCAGAACAGAGCAAGCAAAGCCCAGCTGTGCTTTAATCCATGGGAGCCGTGCAGAGGAAAGCAGGATTCACAAACCAAGGGGTTGCTACACCCCAGGAAGGGATTTTCCTACAGGGAACCGAGCCCCCACTTCCCATCACTCACCCCCAGGGCAGCATCGCAGCCAGCAGCATCGCAGCGGGACCTCAGCATCCTCCCAGGAGCCTGTCTGCCAGAGGCTGGTCCCCATGCCCAGGGGGCCAGGAGCAGGGCCAGGAGCACTGGGGAGGGTGAAGGCTTCATGGCAGAGGTTTACTGGAGGCACAGCATTAAAATGAACTCCCCCTCAAAAAGAAAAGAAGAAAAAAAAAAAAAAGAAAAAGAAAAGAAAACCTCCCTCCCCCCTAAAATAACACCCCAGGAAAAGCAAATGCAGGATCACCACTTTTCCCAGACCTTCTCCCAAACAC
Organism: Calidris pugnax; assembly: GCF_001431845.1. Lineage (NCBI taxonomy): Eukaryota > Metazoa > Chordata > Aves > Charadriiformes > Scolopacidae > Calidris > Calidris pugnax. Next base: position 2,821,592 of record NW_015094507.1, read on the forward strand.
AGCCCTGCAGCAAAGGGTCTGTGCTGGGAGCCCACTCGTTCATATACTGCCCTGCTACACCTGTGACAGCAATTAGCTAATCAATGACATGAAGCCACCTATCATTAGGGACGGACCTGCTCTCTCAATTTGCCATCCAGTGTTCCTCCTCTCCTCCTTATCTGTTTATAATGTGTAATGCCATAAACTGGATACCCCCACCTGACCCAAAAGCAGAGCCTAAGTTCCTTGTTCTCCTGAAAAAAATAATTAAAAGATTCAATTACTGGAGGGGGGGGGAAACAACCAAGCCCTAATGTAAAAGTGAGTGTTTTCATCACAACATTTTAATCGGTTTCTGCTGGAGGCTGTGATTTCCCCCCGTCCTCATGCAAGACTGAGTGAAACAGGTGAAACCACCTTGAAACACAACCAGCTCCTCTCCTGGTCTGCACTTTGTAAAGTGTTGAAAGCAAGTAGCCCAGGTGACGATGTGTAAATTACTAGATGCTTGAAATGCTTTCAGCTGTAATAAGTCTGACTTGCCATGAAGGGCCACACCGATAAGGCAATTAAGCTGTTCGACATGTAGCTTTGACAATATTCCTTTGAGAATGTCAATCATCATTTAGTGAAATGAAATAAAAAAAAAAAATCCTTTTTTCTCTTTTAAGTTGTCACAGCTCGGCAGGCTGACGGATGGATGTTCAGGGTCAAATACACCCATTTTTTTTCGTGGGGGGAAACAAGCAGCATGTCAGACCTTCCCAGCAGCATTGGTGCGAGCAACTGCATCCCAGCTCCCAATTTTGAAGCTTTTCCACCCATCCCGTGTGCAGCCCCAATGGCCAAAAGGCCAGCAAAAGGCAGTGATTCTTCCAGCAGCACAAACCTTCTCCTCCCATGGCCATGTGTCTGTAACTCCCCATGTCCACAGCAGCCCATGGTGTCCATGTAAGGGGGGTTGGAACTAGTGATGATCTTCGAAGTCCCTTCCCACCCAAACCATTCTGTGATTCTCTGACCCCAAATTCCCTCTTGCTGTCCTACAGCAGGCGAGGAAGGACCTGCAAACCCCACTCTACCCTCCCCATCTAAATGGGATTTGCCTTCAGGGACATCAGGCAGGGTTGTGCTACCCCAGAGTAAGTCCTGGAAGAGGAGCATCCCAGCTGGAACACCCCGTTGAGAAGCAGGGTGGGGGCCCCCAAGTAGCCTTCAGTTCACCAGGAGGACAGGAGTGTTCATTTGGTTTTATCTTATTGGATCTAGTTATGGACTAGATGATCTCTAGAGGTCCCTTCCAACTCTGACAGTTCCGTGATCTTAGCAGATGGTAGAGTGGAGATGGTGAGACAAATTGTAAGCTTGAGTTTATTTTTAATTTGCCAATACATCAGCATTTAAATGAGGAATTTTAACATGTAGGGTTGGGGTTTTTTTTGCTTGTTTGGTAGCTATTTTTTGGTTTTGAGTTTTTTTCATATTTCCATAAAATTGTAAATTGCCCATTAGTATGTTTGGCCCTTTTTGACTAAATACTTGTCACCTGGCCCAAAAAGTACTTTTGGAGGAGAGACAGCTGTCCTGCACTGAGCTCTGCAGGCAAACTGCACCACGGGGGCCAAAACCACCCCAAACTGGGGGTCTCAGCCCTAGTACCAGCTCCTGAGCTCCCTGTTTCTCAGGATGAGGTCGCATCTCTCCCAGGACAAGCTGATGGACCCAACAGGACCCTCAGGAGCTCCGAAGCTGCCGAGGCACCTGGGCTGGCAGCAGCCACTGAGGGACCAATGGTCCTTCAGACCATTGTCCATCGGAGGGGCACTCACCAAAATTGAGTTAATTTCAGCAAGTGCTCAAATTTACCCCCTCCCCGGGCAGCAGGACACCCCAGGAGCTCCTATTTACAAGTGTCCTGCTCTCACTTATAAGGCAACATGAACTAGCTGAGAGCTTTGGGAGATAAATTTACCGTCTGCCTCCCTCTAGTGCTGGCATCGCTGCAGAAAGAGAGAGGGTGAAAATCACGCAGGGAAAATAGGTATTTTTATTTGCTTTCTTAGAAGATCAAAGTAACCAAACACTTTCTTTTTTTTTTCTTTTTTTTTTCCTGTGGCTTATTCACCAGTCTCTTCCGCAGCAAAAGAAAACGGGGAGAGCTAGAGGAGGATGAGGAATGAGGATTTCACTTCTTTTTTTTTTTAATAGGTTTCAAAAGTCGTACTGTTCTTCGGAGCTCCTCAAGGCACCCAGCTGGATACTGGGGGACGTGTCCTGGGTGCCCATCTTAAAAGCTCCATCCCTCCGAGCGAGCTGCCTGTGGGGGCTACTCCATTATTTATAGATACATTACGTAGAACAAGATCCCTGTATTTAGTTACCAGAGATAAGCATCAGTTTAATTCCCATTTCTTTGTGTCACTCACTGGCCGGATTGATTTTTTTAGGTCTGTCGGGGTCAAAGACGCAATCGTGCTCTCAGATACAATTAACGGTATGGGATTTCTCAGGAGCTGATGTTTTCCTTAAATATGGGGTTGGCTTCCCTTGACCATGGGCTGCTTTTCCTTGGTTTGGCTGCTCATCCTCTGGACTGTGCTCTAGGGAGGTTTTAAGCAGGCAATGCCATCACGCTCCAGCTTATCACGGTGAGTGTGTCACCCGTGTTGGTGGTGAACTCTAATACCATGAATAAAACCAGTACGTAGCTTAGACTTGGTGTTTTGTGGGATTTCTGTAGACTAACGGCATAAATCACACACCTGCAAGATTTACATAAGAAGATGTGTAACATGGAAGGGCCAAAGTGATTTTTCTCTGGGCTTTCTGATGCTTTCAAGGCACCTATTCCTTCTAGATCCTGACCTAGGAGTCCACAGACACCATTATTTAACCTCAGTGGGAGAAATCTATAGGATCCACCATGTGCAATGCAGATCTTGAGTTGAAGATGCCCACCGTTGATTGCAGAGCATCTCACATTTGCATAGAGCCCATCTCTGTAGCCCTTAGAGCCCAGATGTTTGTGTGGCTGTGTTCAGAGGTGGAGTCCAGATGTGCCTCTGTAGAACAGCATAAGAGGTCCTGAAGATGACAATAAATTGTATAAAGTGAGCAAATCCCTAGCTCTCTTCTTCTACCTGGTAAGCAGAGGGAGCTACACCACCAGGACCAAGTTTCAGTGTTGTACCTGGGGGGGACTTTCAAACCCCTCCTGGCTTGAAAGACCACAAAATTTGGAGTTTTGACCTGTCTGTGAGATGAAATAGAGACGAATGCTGCTGCATGCCAAGAAACCAATTGCTCACGGGCAGTTTCCCAGCAGACAGGTGGTGGGATATGTGCCTCCAACCTCACCAACCAACTGACCTCTTAACCAAAAAACAGGCTGCCCCAGGGTTCCTGCAGCCCTGACCCCCTCCCCCAGCTTGGAGAAAGCAAAGTCTTTGACCCCATCTCTCCCTTGTCTGTGTTTCATGGTAGGGATTATCCCCCTTCCCCAACATCTAAAGTACAAAGTACTACAAAGAAAAAAGGAGACAGAAAAAAAAAAATAGAAAAATAAGAATAAAGAAAAATGAGAATAAATAAAAAAAGGAAAAAATGGGGGGAAGGGAATAAAGGAAAAAAGGGAAAAGCAGAGAATGAGCAGAAAAAGAGAGAGGAAGAAAAAAGAGAAGGGAGAAGGAAAAGAAAAAGGACAACAGGGAAAAGGAAAAGAGAAAAAGGAAAGAAGGGGAAAAAAACCAGAAAGGAAGAAAGGAAAAAAGAAAGATAGGAAGAAAGGAAAAAGGGGGAAAGGGGGGGAAAAAGAGAAAAAAAGGGGGGGAAAGGATAAAAAGGGGGGGGGAAGGAGAAAAAAGGGGAAAAATTGAGAAAAAAGGGGGGAAAAAAGGAGGGGAAAAAAAGGGGGGAAAAAAGGGGAAAAAAAGGAGAAAAAAAGGGGGAAAAGAGGAGGAAAATGAAAAAGGCAAAGAGAAAAAGCAATACACTTCTAAGCCCGTGTCTAGGAGGAGGACACTGGTGCTTCCAGCTGCAAATTCAGGCTGGGGCAGGAGCGTGAGGTGGCACCTCCTGCCTGGATTTCCTCCCTGGCAGCTGGGGCAGCGCCAGAGGGAAAGCCACGCCGTGGTCACCAAATAAAGACCCTTCTCCTCGCAGGGTCTCTCAGTTACTCACCACCCTGCCCGGGCACAGGCACCCCTGGCCCTCCTTGCCTCTCCACGGGGGAGGTTTTCCCACCCACGCCGGGGCTTTCCCAGAGGAGCAGCTCCACCCCAGATTTTGGGAAATGTCCTCATTGCTCTATCTGGAAGAGGTGGGATTTTCCCCAGCCGCTCCCCCTGATGCTCAGCCTGGCTGGCACGTTCCTCTGCCCCACGGGCAGCAGGAAAAAGAGGTTTCCAGCTTTTTCAGCAGGGCAACGCGATGGCAGAGGAGCTGCTCTCCAGAACACATGGCGAAACCCATTTTAAAAGAGACGATGGAAATAAACACCCCCAGAAATGTATGTCAACAGAATATTTTTAAAATTGGGAAATTTATCCATCCCCATACAATGTGGGAGCCACTGCTTCGTTGCACTCGGTCTGATTTATTTTTTTTCCACTCGTTTAATTCAGCATCACTCCGGTGAATCATTTTCATCAGGTCCCAAGGATGGTTTTTCCACCGGGAAAGCAGCTTCGTAAGTGAGCCCCTGTGTCTGCAGCAATACACAGGGAATTGGAGTCCACAGGAAATCCCAAAAGATGGAGAACATGAAGCCCTCACCCCACTTCAGCAGACAGAGGCCACCTCCCCTCCTCTTTGATGGTTCCTGATTTTGGGTATGAACCCAACACGACTCCGTCCATGAGCCTTTCCTTGCCAGCAGCCCTGGGGGTTGGTGCTTGGCTCTGGTGTTTCCTCATCACCTGTTGTATAGGACATGGCAGGAAACTCACCCCGAAATCTGGTGAAGCCCTTCATTCCTTCCCTGAGCCTAAGTCCAGGTTTTCAGTGGAGCTGCCGACCTGGCAGGTCCCCAAAATGCCACCATCTCCATCGGGACCCACCCAGGGGCTGGCGAACACCCAGGAACGGGGAGGAAGGGAGCACGTTGCTGAATTCCTATGGCCATGGATGCTATGGACAAACCTGTGAGTGTTGGTCCTCCTCGGCAGGAAACCAAAACAAACCAACCCAAAAAAAAACCCAGCCCGAATTGGGGATGACCACCAAGGGAACGGGAAGCACCGCAGAGCCAGCCAGCAGAAGAGAGGGTGATGAGGCTCCCGGGGGGGGGCTGAAGGCTTCCCAGGATGGATGCCTGGATGCAGGGGGTGCTCTTCATTTCCAAAGATGTTTGGATCAGCCTTTTCCCTTGCGTTCATGTATCTGAGGACACTAAAGCAGAATTGCTTGGCTGGCTGTCCCCAGAAAAAAGGGGGCTGCCGGGGCTCTGGATGGGGAGGGGACACGAGAGCACCTTTGAGGCAGCCTGGCCAGGGGAGGCAGCAAAGACCCCCCACAGCCAGCAGCAGGCTCCAGCACCTTGGGACAATCCCTTGGGCAGACCCCAGGTCAGCACCTTCATGGATGCTGATGCTCAACAGCAGCGCCTCACGGCACATCCGGAGGAGACAACATAAGAAGTCCTCTCCCGAGGTGGGAAGGAAGTTCCTCTCTCTGTGCAGATCTCATCTCTTAGCACCATAAGCCACTGCAACCCTTTTCAGACACCAGGTCACATTAACCCACGATGCAGGACAGCACAGCTCTCTCTTAACCTTCTTGTTCCATGACCAAATCCCAGCCTGTGCTCAGGAAGGATCCCCCGTGGAGGTTTCTCCTCCAGTGGCTGCAAGGGAGGGCATTGGAGAAAGCTCATCTCAGCATCTCCCCGGCACCAGTAATTTCTGCTTTGACTGGAGACCCAGGGCTGGGACAAGACAGATACCAGAAGAAACATCTGGCAGAGCCTCTTCCCTGCACTCACTCCAGTGGGATTTTTGTCATCCCCCCTGTCTCCTGGGAGAGGCAGACACTGCTCTTCTGCCCTAGATACTGGGGAGGACAGCGGGTGAGAAGGCTGGTAGCCATTTCTTCAGCCCTTCAGAAGGTTCCCAAGCCAGGACTGGCTTGGGAGGACCAGCTCTGGAGGACCTGGGAGGGCTTGCATCCAGCTGGTCATGGGCAGGACTCTCCCATTCCTCCTGCTCTCCCTCCCAAGGGAGGGGACCTCAAAGTCACCCCTGGACCGATTTCCTCTTCCTACGCATCCTGAGGAGCAGGAAGAAGGAAAGATGGAACAACCACCCCACGGGGGATGGTGCCCCAGCTGCTGACCCACACGGCTAGGGGGAGGGAAGCCAGGCTGCAGCCAGCTTTGTGTCCTGCAAACCTCTGCAAAACTGATTTATATTAAAAATAGAGAGCGCACAATACCAAAGTGGTGGGGGTTTGTCTATTAATCTCCCAACAGTCAGCTGCAAACCTAACAAATCCCCTGGAACGGCAGCGGGGAGCTGTGTCTTGGCTCATCCCTCCCTGCCCCCCCCCGCCATTTCGCAGCTAAAAATAATCAATAATGAGGGTCCAAAAAGAGGGAGAACCAACGCCGTTTTACAGGCTGCGGGATCGTGACTCATATTTTTCACTCGCGTACCGGCCGGCCACAAAAACCACCCACGGGGGCCACGTTTCCCAGCAGCCAGGGTGGAAAATCACCTCCCAACCACCAGGGATGTGGTTGGAGGCTGGGGGTGGGGGTGGAGGGGGTGTCATCAAGACGAGCTCCCCGCATCCCCCCTTCCTGCCACCACACTTTGCTGGGCAGAAATCAAATAAAAAGGAGGCAGCCGGGTTGAGAGCGGTGTTTTTCCCCCCCACCTCCTCCCCCCCTGCTCTCTGCAAGCCAGCACCAGTCGAAGCCCTCGGGAGCCACCAGCCCCGGGGAGGCAGCCGTGGTTGTTATTCTGCTGGTGGTGGCTGCTTTCAGCCACCACAGGCAGCAGAAGGGATGTATTTGGGGTTTTCCCAGAGTGACAACGGTGCTGGAGGAGCTTCCCATCCCAATGCCCATCCCAGAGGGTGGGATGCTCTGGTGGGTCCATCCTTTCTCTGGTTTTGCCTCCAGGAGGGTGGCAACGCTGGAGGAGACTCCAGCAGCAGCAAAGCCGAGGAGCAGGTTCCTCCGCAGTGACCAACCACATTTCAAGAACTGATAAGAAAAATTCCCTCTTCCCACCCGGGCCGGCCACCGTGCTGCCTCCCACCACGGCCAGGGAGGGGAAGATGCAGCCTCACGTCTCCACGTTGGTGTTGCTGCTGCAGGAAAAGCCCCACGCCTTGGGTTGTTCCCCAGCCTAGCAAAAAAAAAAAAAAAAAAAAAAAA
>NW_015094507.1:2829043-2849274 GCF_001431845.1 Calidris pugnax
GGGTTTAATATTTTTCCTAGAACTTTTTTTTTTTTTTTTTTTTTTTTTTTTTTTTTTTTTTTTTTTTTTTTAAAAAAAAAAAAAAAAAAAAAAAAAAATAGAGCTATATTACTCCCTTCTGACCCAAAACAGCCTGGCCGTGGCCTCCAAAAGGTGGTGGTGTGATGCCTGCATGGCGAGCCAAGGCGTTATCTCCCAGCCCAAACTTTCGTGATGACTGTACCTACATCCATCTGCTGAGAAATGCGCTCTGCCGGTGGCCGGATCCCCTCTCCCCCCCACCACGCTTCCTTCCCCACTGCTCCCCCACGGTGGCCCCGCCATGTTCCTCCTCGTGTTGACTCGTTCTTGCCAAGCTGGGGAGGGGGGGGAAAGAATTCTGACCGCTCCTTAAAAAAAAAAAGGAAAAGAGCTGGAACACCCAAAAAAGAGGAAGAAAAATAGAGGCCACTCAGCCTTCGGCTAGATTGATGTAGCTAGGTTGTGGTGCTTACAGGTATCTCCACCAGGGAGTCCTGGTGGACAACAAGTTGCCCAGGAGCCAGCAATGGGCCCTTGTGGCCAAGAAGGCCAATAGTCTCCTGGGGGGACATTAAAAAGAGTGTGGTGAGCAGGTTGAGGGAGGTCATCCTGCCCCTCTGCCCTGCCCTGGGGAGGCCATATCTGGAGCACTGGGTCCGGTTCTGGGCTCCCCAGTTCCAGAAGGACAGGGAACTGCTGGAGAGGGGACAGCAGAGGGCTACAGAGATGATGAAGGGCCTGGAGCATCTCTCTGATGAGGAAAGGCTGAGAGACCTGGGGCTGTTCCACCTAGAGAAGAGAAGACTGAGAGGGGACCTCATCAATGCTGAGCAATAGCAAAAAGGGCAGGTGGAAACAGGATGGGGCCAGACTCTTCTCAGTGGTGCCCGGTGACAGGACAAGGGACAACGGGCACAAACTGGAACGTGGGAACTTCCATCTGAACATGAGGAAAAACTTCTTTCCTGTGAGGGTGGCAGAGCCCTGGAACAGGCTGCCCTGAGAGGGTGTGGGGGTCTTCTTCTCTGGAGATATCCAAACCTCGCTGGACACCATCCTGTCCATCCTGCTCTGGGTGACCTTGCTCTGGCAGGACTACATGATCTCCAGAGGTTCCTTCCAACCCCTACCATTCTGTGATGGTGTAGTGGTGGGCCTGGCAGTGTTAGGTTGACAGTTGGACTTGACGATCTCAAAGGTCTTTTCCAAACTAAGTGATTCTATGCTTTACTCCCTGCCTGCTCGGCAACAGGGTGCTGAGGGGTTGCAGGGGTCTCCAGGAAAACCCAGACTGATGCTCTTTGCTTCAGGTTACCCCATTTCAAGCCAGCGTGGCCGGGGTGATGTGCTGGTCTGCTGAAAGCCCGGCCGCACTGCAGCTGGGCATAGGGCTGGTGAGCCTGCCTGGTGTCATAGCAAAACCCCCCGATGAAGGTGAGGCCCTACAGCAGATATTTGTCTGAAGCCCTGGGTGGATCTGCACAGCCCTGGTTAGACAAGCTCCCCATCTACCCGGGGTTAATACACACCCCATCTTCTCAGCAGCCTCTGCTGCAGGTGTGCTCGCTTCCGACGCTCGCGGCGTGTAGGTCAGGATGGGCTCATGTTGCTGAAACCTTGACCAGATGTGGGCACTGAGGTGATGGCAGAGGGCTAGTGGTGGTGACCAAGGGCTGTGCTCGTCTCCCTGCACACAGATGTGCGTGGCCAAAGGGCTTTGAATAGAGAGGCACAGGCTTGCCTACGCCAGATACTTTCACAGAATCCCATGGGGTTGGAAGGGACCTCTGGAGATCACCCAGTCCAACCCCCTGCCAGAGCAGGTCCACCCAGAGCAGGTTGCACAGGAACGTGTCCAGGTGGGGTTTGAATGTCTCCAGAGAAGGAGACTCCACCACCTCCCTAGGCAGCCTCTGCCAGGGCTCTGCCACCCTCACAGGAAAGAAGTTCCTCCTCATGTTTAGGTAGAACTTCTTACATTCAAATTTGTGCCCATTTCCTCTTGTCCTGTCCCTGGGCACCACTGAAAAAAGACCGGCCCCATCCTCTTGACGCCCTCCCTTTAAGTATTTATAAGCATTGATCAGATCCTCCCTCAGCCTTCTCTTCTCCAGACCAAAAAGACCCAAGTCCCTCAGCCTCTCCTTGTAAGGGAGATGCTCCAGGCCCCTGGATCCAAATTCACTTTATCCAGGCTGGAAATCCCCTTTCTTCCCATCTCCTTTGACCCCACCACAGCCAGCAGCCGCTCCAGGAGACCAACAGTGCTGTCCCCTCCAGACTCTCTTCATGGAGAAGGTTTCATTCCCAACACGCTGCCACCAGCTTCGCTGGGCCAGGTAGCAAAGCTGGGAAGGGAAGGTGCTGAAGAAAGGCAGGAGAGATTGCTGGGGCATGAAAATCCCCCACCATGCTGGCAAAGAACAAAAAAACAGCGCTTTGAGGAGGATGCTGCCGTCAGGAAGTGGTTTGAGAGACAGCACAAAAGTTCAAATTGAGAGCACGCCACCGCTTTTTTCCCCTTGAAGGCCGCGGACTGCACATGGTGCTTCGGAGCGATGTTATTCCTGGTACAGGGCTACCGCTTCCTGCCCTTGCTACAGGCGTTCACACGGAGGAGAAGCGAAGAGAAACGCTGAAAATCCAACAAAGAAATCACAAAAATGAGGCCAAAGCCCAGCTCTGAGAAGGCTGCAGGAAACGCTGCTCTGCACGGTCCCACCAGGGAGCCGCCCAAGGACGGCGGCACCAGAGGAAATGAGAGAGACTGAAGGAGCTGGGACTGTTCAGTTTGAGGAAGAGGAGGCTGAGGGGAGACCTAGACCTCATCACTCTCTACAACTACTTGAAAGGACATTGTAGAGAGGTTGGTGCTGGTCTCCTCTCACAGGTAATTCCTCCCAAGTCTTTGACTTCTCCCGTCACAGGTGACAGGACTAGAGGAAATGGCCTCAAGTTACTCCAGGGGAGGTTCAGGCTGGATATTAGGAAAAATCTTTTCACCGAAAGGGTTATCAGCCATTGGAATGGGCTGCCCAGGGAGGTGGTTGAGGCACCATCCCTGGAGGTGTTCAAAAGATGGGTTGATGTAGTGCTGGGAGATGTGGTTTAGTGATGGTGTTGCTTTTTGTTTGTTGTGTGGGTGTTCATTTTTGTCAAAATTAGGTTGACGGTTGGACAAGATGATCTTTAAGGTCCCTTCCAACCTAAAAGATTCTGTGATTCTGTAATTAGTGATGGAACATGAGGGAATGGCTTCAAGCTGCAACAGGGTAGGTTCAGACTGGCCATTAGGAAACAATTCTTCACAGAAAGAATGGTCAGAGACTGGAATAGGCTGCCCAGGGAGGGCACATATCCCTGGATGTGTTTAAGAGTCATTTGGATGCGGTGTTGGGGGATATGGTGTAGGGGAGAACTTTGTAGAGTGGGGTTGATGGTTGGACTCAATCACAGAATCACCTAGGCTGGAAGAGACCGTCGGGATCATCAAGTCCAACCATCTACCCTACTCTAAAGTTCTCCCCTACACCATATCCCCAACACCACATCTAAACAGTTTCCCGTTTAGATCCCAAGGGTCTTCTCCAACCTGAATGATTCTATAGTTCTCACCGCTCTGCACAAGGAGCAAACGGCTCCCAAAGACTGTGTCTGACAGCACCTCCCTGGAAAGGGTCCAGCCGCCAGCCACAGCACTTCCAGCTTCTGCCAGAAGTCAGGCATTTCAGTGGAAACCCCTTGGGGAACATGGGCTGCTCCGAAGCAACCCCAGAGCCTTCAATGAAGCTGGTGGCACAACCCTGCCTGATTTCAAGGCAGACACAACGCACAGCCTGAAAGCTGCCAGATGCTCGGTGCCTGCTGGCAGGGGTGACAACTGGGTCCATGCTGGCAGAGGCCACCACCCTCCATGACAGCTCTTTAAGAGAAAAAAAAATAATCAGGAACATGTCCAACTCCTCCAGCAGGACGTTCAGTACACCGGTAACACCAATGTCCTCAAACGACAGACTGGAAGAGCCATGGCAGGGGAATTTCCCCTCCCTTCAGCCTGAACTCTCTTTTACCTCTGCTAATGACTTCACATGAAGGAATCCAGATGTTAGAAGTGACAGCCAGGCCAAAGAGCCAACCTGTGTCCGGTGTGGGACTCTTCCCTGCTCTCCCGGCCGAGCTGTGGAGAAGCTCCAGAGCAAAAACTCAGCTGAGAAACATTCAGCTAACGCAGGCTGATTGCCAGCAGCCACAGTAATCCCGGAATCCCCTGGGATTTCTCTCTGAAGAAGTCCCACCCAGAATCCTGGAGTAAACCAAGATGATGGTTAGGTAAAAAAAAAAAAAAAAAAAAAAAAATTAGAGAAATTAGACCAAGCACACATTGCAGCTCTTCATAGCTTTGAAAAAATTAAGTATTAAAAAAAAGAAGTCAATAAAAGGTATGCTTAGGAAAGGTAGGTGTGAAACAGTAGCTTGAGCACCCCTTTTCTAGGTCTCTGCCCAACACAACTGAGCTGCTCCCACCAGCCATCCATGGGGATGAGCTTGTGCCAGAGGTAACCCTGCAGGACTCCACTCATCCCCTAACGCATATATATCTATTTTTAACAAATAGACCTGTTTGCCATGGAACAGGACTTTACATGCCCCCAGTGAGGAGACTGGCTGGTGTCCATGCTGGTGTACCAGCACCCATCAGAGATGCTCCCTTGTCCCACTCCAAGCCCCACTTTGGGTGGGAAGGGCTTGCCTGCTGCCCCCCTGGCTGCCCGAGGAGCAGGGAGAGTCCACCCCATTCTTTAAACGCAGAAGTTTACTGAGGGATATGGTGTAGGGGAGGACTTTGTAGAGTAGCGTTGATGGTTGGACTCGATGATCCCAAGGGTCTCTTCCAACCTGAATGATTCTGTGATTCTAAGTATTTCGACAGCTGGGCTTATGGCAAATGGTCCTCATGAAAAGCAGCTGCCTCCTGCCTGTAAATGGGATTCTCTACACAGCATTTTGCCAGAGTAGAGTAAAATCACAAGATAGGAATTTATATATATATATAAGAATATATATTATATATAATTCTTCTATATACAATTCTTATATACATATAATTCTTATATACATATAAGAAGACTTGCACTCCCAAATCTAAACTTTGCAGTCTCAAATCTAATACTGACAGGCCAGCAACATCGGTTGGAGGATTGGAGGGGGATTAGGGACAATCATTTATTGAAATAATTTATTCCAGTGTGCTCACCGAGACTTGAAGACCACCCAAGGTTTGGCTCTGCTTTTGGTGGGGGTGGCAGCATGCAGCACCTGCTCCTGTACCGTCCCCCCCCCAGCAAGCTTGAGTCCTCCAACTCCACCAGCCAAACCATGCCATCACGCTGGCATCTGGAAGCTTGAGTCCTCCAGCTCCACCAGCCAAACCATGCCATCACGCTGGCATCTGGGGACAAATTCCTTCCCTGGTAAGTGCTCAGCCAGGGCAGTGCTGGTTCAGAAGACAACCTGCACCTGAACACCCAGCATCTGCAAAAAAACCCTCAGCACAGAGCTGTCAAGTTACCTCAAACAGCCTTCAATTTATCTTGTCCTGCCTCCAGCCACCCCATGAATCCCTCTGGCAAGAGAGGGACACTTTATATCCCACAAACCTCTTCACTCCCAGCCCCCTCTTGCTCTCCCAGGTCCCTCCTTGTTGGCCTCCCCAGGCTCTGGCTGGTGGCTCAGCCCCAGCTGGGTTTGCATCATGTGGCCACAGACAAATCCAGCTTATCCTTCTTCACTGAGCTGGCACTCTCCACCCCCATGGAAACGTGTTTGTGAGGCAAAGTGAGTGTAAGACGGGGCTGTGGCATCTGCCCGAGCTCAACCATCTCCATCCAGAACAACAGCAGGTGCTTCACAGAATCACATGGGGTTGGAAGGGACCCCTCCACCCCCCTGCCAGAGCGGGTCCACCCAGAGCAGGGTGCACAGGAACGTGTCCAGGTGGGGTTTGAATGTCTCCAGAGAAGGAGACTCCACCCCCTCCCTGGGCAGCCTCTGCCAGGGCTCTGCTACCCTCACAGGAAAGAAGTTCCTCCTCATGCTTAGGTGGAACTTCTTCCGTTTGTGCCCATTTCCTCTTGTCCTGTCCCTGGGCACCACTGAAAGAAGACCCGCCCCATCCCCTTGACCCCCTCCCCTTAAATATTTATAGGCATTGATCAGATCCCCCCTCAGCCTTCTCTTCTCCAGACTAAAAAGACCCAAGTCCCTCAGCCTCTCCTCGTAAGGAGATGCTCCAGGCCCCTCATCATCTTTGTAGCCCTAATTGTAGCCAGCAGACCATGGATGTGGACACAGATGGACAGAGCAGACAAAGCCTGTGTGAGAGGAGACAGAAGCATTGCCGTACGGCAGGACAGCTTGCCCATCCCATCCCAGCACTGGGGCAAAACACCTACCCATTTCCTGGTGGCCTTTCCTTCTCAGGTGGTTTCACAGCAAGGAAAACCAGCTGAGAAATGGCATTTACTGTTTTCTCCAAGGGTACGGTCTCCTGGGGAAGGAAGGAGTGAGAATCAAAGCATTATTGATGTAAACCTCAAGTATGGAGCCAATAGTAGACACGTGAGCAACGGGCACAGCCACCACCAAGTGACACCAGCTTCCTCCCCTTCTCCGCTCAGCTCTTCTCGCTCAAGAAGTTGACGGATTGTCCACAGAGCCAGAGCCACTCTTGCTTCAAAAGCCTGAGCTTTAGGACTGTTGTTCTGGGAGATTCTCATCAAAATGAAGGCAACAAAGACTTCGTAAATGAGTGCTACCTACGTGCAAAGGCTTGTTGTGAAAATGAGGAAGATAATTACCTTCTGCGCAATTACTGCAGAGTTGGTGTTCTCGCATGTTATATTGCTGGTAATTACTAGGAATTTTGTATATTAAGGAAACAGAGATTTTTTTTTTCAGGCCAGCTCCTGAAAACGCTACTGAAACGTGAACATCAGAATTGGCCCCAAGTCAGACCAAGGGTCCACCCAGCCCTGCCTTCACCTCCAACAGTGCACAAGAACAAGCGACCAGGGAAGAGTAAGAACAAGAGCACTATGGAAAGTGTTTGCCCCAAAGTGCTCTCCTGCCTTCAGCTGATGTGTCTTCTGAGCCAGATGTGGTTTCTGCTGTGACACTTGTCACACAAATACCACGCTCCTGAAGCAGACTCCCATTTTCAAGTACTTGCCCAGTTTCCCCTTGAGCTCATGCAAATTTTGAGCATCCAAAAATCCTCAGGCAGGGAGCTCCACAGACCCACTGCCTGCTGTTAAAAAAAATGCACTGTTTTTTGTTGTACCTTTGGCCCTGGCTGGCTCCCTTTGAAGACTCCTGCTTCTTGCTTTTCCAGGCCACTCGTGATTTGGTAGACCTCTGTCATGCCTCTCTTCAGTCATTTCTTTCCAAATGGTGAGTTGTACCTCACACAACTGTTCCCGAGTTGCTCAGCGTGGATCCTTGTTGTCTCTATCTGCACCTTTTGCAGTTCTCCTCTGTCCCTTTCAGATGAGGAAACCCAAACCATATGCGCTAGTGAAGATGTGGACAGACCATGGATTTAGAGTAGTCTCTTTCCTTGGCACGTTCCATATGTGATGGGCTTTGACCACTACCCACCACTACCTACAGCAACCCCAAGATCCTGCTCCAGAGAAGCACCAGGTGACCCAAACTTCTCCCCAAGCTGTCTCATCTTTCACCCATCTTCTGTCATGTCTACTTCCCATTTAACTTGGCCTCCCGCAGCCCTTCTGAACTCTCCTTCAGGCTGCCCGTGTCCTCCTTACCACCACCCTCAAAAACACCATCTCACAAACAAGCTGTCCCATCCTACTGCTCACCTCCAGTTCAGCACGAATATGTTGAAGAGGGGAGATTTAGATTCGATATTAGGAAGAACTTGTTTGGTGTGAGGGTGGTGAGACCCTGGCCCAGGTTGCCCCGAGAAGCTGTGGCTGCCCCATCCCTGGAGGGGCTCAAGGCCAGGTTGGAGGGGGCTTGGAGCAACCTGGTCTGGTGGGAGGTGTCCCTGCCCAGGGCAGAGGGTTGGAACTGGATGGTCTTTAAGGTCCCTTCCAACTTCAACTAGTCTATGATTCTACAATCTTGGTTGCTGTAAGAAAGTTCAGAGGCAGTCAGCGAGGAAGGATGGTCCAAATAACAGAGGTCTGATTTCTGTTACAGAGCATTTGGCTTTTCTCAAAAATATGTCTCCCTTGAATCTTTCCCGAGAGCCCAAATGGTTGGGGACAAGAAGCCGTTCACAGAATTTTTGGATGTATTTGTACAGCACATCCTGGAGTCTCTTTTCCCCCGCAGTAGCTCCATGAGTCAGGGCAGAAGCATCCCGGAGCTGAGTTTCAGAGGTTGCCCTTTTTTCTCTTCACAAACTCCAGCCCAGGAGGATATGATGCAGCTGGTGAAGAGCACTGAGCTCCTCTTTGTCCCGCTTCTTAAATACCAGACTCTTTCTCCTCCCAGGGTGTGTTTATAAAGATTTTCAAATCTTAACATGAACAAAAATCCCCTGGAGTAGAGGCTGGCGTCAAGCCACACTATATATCATTAAAAAAAAAGACAAATTCCAGACGCTGGGATATATTAGCAACAGACCAGAAATAAAAGGGAAAATCCACAAGGGGAATTTAAAGAGAAGTAGGCAGAAGGGATTTTTAATATAACGTTAAAGCAGCACTCCTGTATTTAAACCAATGCGGAATGACTAAATGAAACGCCAGCTGTAGCATTTTTCTTTTGCCCAATTAGGGCCCTTTCGTGGCAGGGATGTCCCTTCTGGGGATGGAAACAACAATAACAGGCAGCCCCAAAGCACCATGTTTATCTCCTCACCCTCACAGAGCTACAGCCGCTCGGGTATTCCGGTGGCTGTTCAGCCCCTGGAAACACACGAAGTGTAAACACCTACTGTATCTAGAAATAAGCCGTCCGCAGTGTTTTTGAAACCACTGGGCTTCACTCGAAATCATGGGAGAGAGAACAGACCCTGGGGGAAAGAAAAAAGCCACTCTTATTTCTGTGCATCTGTTTTCCA
Source organism: Calidris pugnax (assembly GCF_001431845.1). Classification (NCBI taxonomy): domain Eukaryota; kingdom Metazoa; phylum Chordata; class Aves; order Charadriiformes; family Scolopacidae; genus Calidris; species Calidris pugnax. The sequence continues at coordinate 2,838,156 of NW_015094507.1, forward strand.
GTAGGTTTCTCATCAGGTTTCTTCCTGGGATGCAGGAGCAGACCAAGGCTCCTGCCCGCAGCCCTCCGTTTGGCCATGAAATCCTCCCAGCACTGATGAACCCTGGATGCCCCTGAGAAAACCACAGACCATCCCCCACCCATTTACAAACACCCCTCCTTGCCAACTTCATTTTTGCTCCTACACCTTCCTTCCTCTCCCCAACTCTACAGGAGAGCATGGATGGGAAGACGTTTCAGCCAGAGGAGCATGGTGGGTGAAATCATAGAATGGTTTGGGTTGGAAGAGACTTTGAAGAACATCTCGTTCCACCCCCCTGCCCTGGGCAGGGACACCTCCCACCAGACCAGGTTGCTCCAAGCCCCCTCCAACCTGCCCTTGAACCCCTCCAGGGATGGGGCAGCCACAGCTTCTCGGGGCAACCTGGGCCAGGCTCTCACCACCCTCACACCAAACAAGTTCTTCCCCACATCTCATCTCAATCTCCCCTCTTTCAATTAAAAACCCTTACCCCTTGTCCTGTCACTCCGCTTCCTGACAAAGAGTCCCTCCCCAGCTCTCCTGTAGCTCCCTTCAGATATTGGGAGGCTGCTCTGAGGTCTCCCTGGAGCCTTCTCTTCTCCAGGCTGAACACCCCCAGCTCTCAAGCCACCCAGCTGATGGAGAGGAGGGTGGGCGCAGCACCCTGCTCACCCAGTTGGATGGCTGCTGGAAGCCTGCAACTGCTCCACCGCGGGCACGATGCAAGTCTGAAACCATGGCCTCCAACACTTTTCCCCCCTCCCAAGCCTGGTGAAACCGGGAGAGGTGGCGTCTTTATCATTTGGACTTCAGGACACCACCCTACACACTCATCAGTGAAGAAGGTAAAGGATAACTCTACCAGGTTATGAAGGAGCCTCCTCTCAAGACAAACACATTGGGGATGGATGTAAGTAGGACAGCATATAAAGATGTATCTTCTCTAGGATTCTTCCCATTTAGCGAACATGGCTTAAGGATTAAGCACCTGGTCCTGCACCTGGGTTAGGGCAATCCAAGGCAGAAATCCAGGCTGGGTGGAGAATGGCTGGAGAGCAGCCCTGAGGAGAAGGACTTGGGAGTGCTTGTAGATGAGAAACTCAACATGAGCCAGCAATGTGCCCTGGCAGCCCAGAAAGTCAACTCCATCGTGGGCTGCATCAGGAGAAGTGTGGCCAGCAGGTCACAGGAGGTGATTCTACCCCTCTGCTCTGTGCTCGTGAGACCCCACCTGGAGTGCTGTGTCCAGCTTTGGAGTCCTCAACACAGGAAGAACGTGGACCTGTTGGAACAGGTCCAGCAGAAGGCCATGAAAGTGATCAGAGGGATGGAGCTCCTCTGCTGTGAGGACAAGCTGAGAAAGTTGGGGTTCTTCAGCCTGGAGAAGAGAAGCTCCAGGGAGACCTTACAATGGCCTTCCAGTACCTGAAAGGGGCCTACAAGAGAGATGGGGAGGGACTCTGGATCGGGGAGGGGAGCCCTAGGAGGAGGGGGAAGGGTTTGACACTGAAACAGTAAAGATTTAGATGGGATCTGGGGAAGAACTTGTTTGGTGTGAGGGTGGCGAGAGCCTGGCCCAGGTTGCCCAGAGAAGCTGTGGCTGCCCCATCCCTGGAGGGGTTCAAGGGCAGGTTGGAAGGGGCTTGGAGCAACCTGGGCTGGTGGGAGGTGTCCCTGCCCAGGGCAGGGGGTGGCACTGGATGGTCTTGAAGGTCCCTTCCAACCCAAACCATCCTGTGGTTCTGTGATTTCCTGCACAGAGAGCTGAACAAAGCCACAGCCTGCGAGTCCCTGATCCCCATTTGACCTCTGCAGTCCCCTGCAGAGATCAAAGTTCATTGGTGTCCTCTCCTGGTTCAGATGAGGGACAATACAGCATTGTTGAGTTCAACCACAGCTTTCTCTGTGGAGATGTCAACCTCGTGCTTCTCCGGGCAGGAGAGCACAGGGACTGGGAGAGTTACTCAACAGAAAGCAAACAGGGAATTCATTTCATCACGTGCCCTTATTCACGGGGAGCAGGAAAGGCAAAGGGCTGAATCATAGAGGTGGGGGACGAAGAACTGTTCTAGTTATTAAGTACCATTAAAAATGTCAGTGCAAAACTCGTCTGCGTAATTGGGTCAGTATTAATTACCCCAAGTGAATGATTCAGACCCCTCTGGCGTTAAACCCCAGCTACACGCAAAAAACATCCTGAACCAGGGAAAGTCCAAAACAGGCCGCTTGAGAACAAGGAAAAATGAACCAGGGGAAAGGATGTTACCCTCACAGCCACCCAACCAAGGGCAGAACCACATTCCCTCCTGCCCTAAACCACCCTCAGAGTAGGAGGAACCAGGACCCTCACGTGTGCTGGAACCACCTGGGAAGGGGGACCAAGGAGCAGGCACCACAGGAGGATCACCATGCTGGGTCCACACCAGTTCCTCCTCCCAAGGCACAGGCACATATTTTCACTTCTCCTCGAGCAGGGAACCCTTCTAGCATCAGCTCCATCGCAGGGCACGGCTCAAGCAGCACATGAGAGAGCTGGAAAATATGACAAGTTTTAGCACATGCAATTGTGGTGTAGCAGAACGAGTAGGAAATCCTTCCAAAGTTCGATTAAACATGAATTATTTATCCATCCTATTAATTAGGACAAGAGGAAATGGGCACAAACTTGAAGGTAAGAAGTTCCACCTAAACATGAGGAGGAACTTCTTTCCTGTGAGGGTGGCAGAGCCCTGGAAGAGGCTGCCCAGGGAGGTGGTGGAGTTGTCTCCTCTGGAGACATTCAAACCCCACCTGGACACATTCCTGTGTGACCTGCTCTGGGTGGACCTGCTCTGGCAGGGGGTTGGACTAGATGACCCAGAGGTCCCTTCCAACCCCATGTGATTCTGTGAATATTTTGAAAAAGTTTGTGTAGCTTCAGTTAGAGGTCCTCAGACAACTCCTCCATAATGCCCCTACTGTGGCATCCACCTCCTGGAAGCTTTGAACCCAATTTTCCTCCCACTTAATATTCCTTCACTTGTAGCTGAATGGGTTTATCTTGCTTTCCTGTGAGGAAGAAAGGGCTAGAATTAAAGACCAAGATCAAGCTCCAACAGGGTAGGTTTAAACTGAATATTAGGAAAGAAATTTTCACAGAAAGAGTGGTCGGGCATTGGAACAGGCTGCCCAGGGAGGTGGTGGCTTCACTGTCCCTGGATGTGTTTAAGAGTCGTTTAGATGTGGTGTTGGGGGATATGGTGTAGGGGAGAACTTTGTGGAGTAGGGTAGATGGTTGGACTCAATGATCCCAAGCGTCTCTTCCAACCTAGATGATTCTATGATTCAATACCAGGAAGCTAGAGGAGAATAAATGGATAACTCAGCACCAAAGGTATGCTTCAAGGAGGGGGGAAAAAAAAAAAAAGCTCTGTTCAATGCATCATATAACTGATAACCGACTACCTATAAAACTTGCCATTTTTCGTGTTACACTAAAAGATCACGAGGGTTCAATGGCTGGGCTGCCCACTGGGGACAGTGGAATGGCCCGTTCCAAAGAGATAGAGGGAGACAGTAAAACAAAGATACCCCCCCGTGCTAAATCCACGTGCCGTATGGAAAGGGTTTGACACTGAAACAGTAAAGATTTAGATGGGATCTGGGGAAGAACTTGTTTGGTGTGAGGGTGGCGAGAGCCTGGCCCAGGTTGCCCAGAGAAGCTGTGGCTGCCCCATCCCTGGAGGGGTTCAAGGGCAGGTTGGAAGGGGCTTGGAGCAACCTGGGCTGGTGGGAGGTGTCCCTGCCCAGGGCAGGGGGTGGCACTGGATGGTCTTGAAGGTCCCTTCCAACCCAAACCATCCTGTGGTTCTGTGATTTCCTGCACAGAGAGCTGAACAAAGCCACAGCCTGCGAGTCCCTGATCCCCATTTGACCTCTGCAGTCCCCTGCAGAGATCAAAGTTCATTGGTGTCCTCTCCTGGTTCAGATGAGGGACAATACAGCATTGTTGAGTTCAACCACAGCTTTCTCTGTGGAGATGTCAACCTCGTGCTTCTCCGGGCAGGAGAGCACAGGGACTGGGAGAGTTACTCAACAGAAAGCAAACAGGGAATTCATTTCATCACGTGCCCTTATTCACGGGGAGCAGGAAAGGCAAAGGGCTGAATCATAGAGGTGGGGGACGAAGAACTGTTCTAGTTATTAAGTACCATTAAAAATGTCAGTGCAAAACTCGTCTGCGTAATTGGGTCAGTATTAATTACCCCAAGTGAATGATTCAGACCCCTCTGGCGTTAAACCCCAGCTACACGCAAAAAACATCCTGAACCAGGGAAAGTCCAAAACAGGCCGCTTGAGAACAAGGAAAAATGAACCAGGGGAAAGGATGTTACCCTCACAGCCACCCAACCAAGGGCAGAACCACATTCCCTCCTGCCCTAAACCACCCTCAGAGTAGGAGGAACCAGGACCCTCACGTGTGCTGGAACCACCTGGGAAGGGGGACCAAGGAGCAGGCACCACAGGAGGATCACCATGCTGGGTCCACACCAGTTCCTCCTCCCAAGGCACAGGCACATATTTTCACTTCTCCTCGAGCAGGGAACCCTTCTAGCATCAGCTCCATCGCAGGGCACGGCTCAAGCAGCACATGAGAGAGCTGGAAAATATGACAAGTTTTAGCACATGCAATTGTGGTGTAGCAGAACGAGTAGGAAATCCTTCCAAAGTTCGATTAAACATGAATTATTTATCCATCCTATTAATTAGGACAAGAGGAAATGGGCACAAACTTGAAGGTAAGAAGTTCCACCTAAACATGAGGAGGAACTTCTTTCCTGTGAGGGTGGCAGAGCCCTGGAAGAGGCTGCCCAGGGAGGTGGTGGAGTTGTCTCCTCTGGAGACATTCAAACCCCACCTGGACACATTCCTGTGTGACCTGCTCTGGGTGGACCTGCTCTGGCAGGGGGTTGGACTAGATGACCCAGAGGTCCCTTCCAACCCCATGTGATTCTGTGAATATTTTGAAAAAGTTTGTGTAGCTTCAGTTAGAGGTCCTCAGACAACTCCTCCATAATGCCCCTACTGTGGCATCCACCTCCTGGAAGCTTTGAACCCAATTTTCCTCCCACTTAATATTCCTTCACTTGTAGCTGAATGGGTTTATCTTGCTTTCCTGTGAGGAAGAAAGGGCTAGAATTAAAGACCAAGATCAAGCTCCAACAGGGTAGGTTTAAACTGAATATTAGGAAAGAAATTTTCACAGAAAGAGTGGTCGGGCATTGGAACAGGCTGCCCAGGGAGGTGGTGGCTTCACTGTCCCTGGATGTGTTTAAGAGTCGTTTAGATGTGGTGTTGGGGGATATGGTGTAGGGGAGAACTTTGTGGAGTAGGGTAGATGGTTGGACTCAATGATCCCAAGCGTCTCTTCCAACCTAGATGATTCTATGATTCAATACCAGGAAGCTAGAGGAGAATAAATGGATAACTCAGCACCAAAGGTATGCTTCAAGGAGGGGGGAAAAAAAAAAAAAGCTCTGTTCAATGCATCATATAACTGATAACCGACTACCTATAAAACTTGCCATTTTTCGTGTTACACTAAAAGATCACGAGGGTTCAATGGCTGGGCTGCCCACTGGGGACAGTGGAATGGCCCGTTCCAAAGAGATAGAGGGAGACAGTAAAACAAAGATACCCCCCCGTGCTAAATCCACGTGCCGTATGGATTCTCGGGGGGAAAACGCCTCCCTCGGTGCACATTTCCCTGCCGCGCAAGTTTCTGCTGCTCAACTCGATTCTTCAAGCTTTTAGACACAGATTACCAGTTTGGGTAAGGGAGGGGGGTTCGTACTTGTGTCCGCTCCAAACCGGGAGGGAGGAGACAGCTGACTAACGATTTTCTCATTCTCAGGAGTTCCAGATCCCAAATTTTTCATACAGCACGTAATTATGCCGCAGCACTCTTTGCCAGAACATGCAGTGAAATATATATAAAAAAATAATAAACCCCCAACCAAAGCCAGACAAATTCCTGGAAGATATTTTTGTTGCTTGTCACTAACCACCATGGTCTAAAAGCAACTTCAAATCACGATTAAAGGCTCTCCCGAGCTACCAGAAACGTTTTCTGCTTCTTCTGAGGGGCTTGAAGGACCAATCTAGCCTAGTTTTGGCCCAATACAGCTCTTCCTCAGGTACAAAATAGAACAATCCAGGTTATATTTATACAGAGAAGGGAAGACAGCTCCAATAACCAGAATAAATTCTCAGGCTAGTTCCAACGAGGAGCCTCTCTGAAACCTGAAGGGCACGAGCAAAGCCAGGCTGAGCAGCTTGGCTCTCTCTGGAAACTCAGCTTCCAGGTATCAGACAGCATGGCTTATGTTTCGACTTCTTTTTGATAGTGAAATTCATCATTATCTTCACGTAAACACCATTAATATTTTTGGGATCAGAGCAAAACCATGTAAGACAAATTTAAGAAAAACAGCACAATTTCCTGGCCCCTCTGGTGGTTGTTTTTTTTTTTCATAAACAAAGTGGTCAGCAACGAACAGGATGATGGCATCGTCTCCCACCTACGTCCACAGCAGAAGAGTCTGTTTCCTCCTGTGCCAGGAAGATTGAGGGCAAAGGAAAACAAATTCCTTTGGTTTTACATCTTCAAAAAAATAAATCCTCCCTCACACTGTGCATAACACGGGATCCCTCTCAACAAGGGGTCATTTGTTCTTTCAGTGTAGCCTATTATTTCCCTACCCATGTTGCTTACCTGAAAGCTTTTGCGATGGCTGCAGTGGGGATTTCTGTTGTGTTCCCCTCCTTTTTTTAGAAAAAAAAAGAAATATCATTTGTATATGCTTGAATATGGGACAATAAGAAATGCAAATCAGGATGAAAGTTTTGAAAAAAGAAAAACACTGGAGTCTCTGGGTACACAAACACGCTTCTGTTTTCTTCAATAACATTATTGAAGAATATTCCAATTCTCAGGAAAACTGTAGTCTAAATTTGGTTATTTTTAGTCTTGCCTACTCAAGGGGAGCTTTCAGGTTTGAGGTGAGGAAAGAGCTGCCAGTTGCCTCTCTGCCTGGCTGAGTAGCCATATAGACTGAACATAAACCCCAAGGCTGCTTCCAGCTCCATCACAACAGCTAAAAACCCAACGTTACAGGACACCAGGGAGAGCACAAAGTGTAACAAAAACACTAAGAAACTGAGCGATCCCACAGTTAAGAAAAGAGGGAAGAAGCGACTTGAAGGATGATGCTGTTTTCTGAAGTTACAACTCAAATTTATCGTACAAGTGAAAGGTTTGAGTCCTTAAGAGGAAGCCACAGATTTTAGGGAGGGGCTTTCAAAGACCCATCACACGCGTGTTCTTGACAGTCTGCCAGCACCATGCAGATGGGGTGTCCCCAAAAAATAAAGACAAAATTCAGACCGTCGTGAGATAATTGACTTTTCTGGAGGAGGAGTATCAGCGGTGGTGGTAGGAGAAATGGAAGAAGGAAAAAAAAAAACCCAACCAGATGACACATTTCAGCCACACGAGGAAACACAAATGAATGAATCACATACAAATGAACAAACTCCCTCACGCAGCAGAAACAGCAAAAAGCAGAATTCAGTCAAAATTTAGCCAGAGGGATGGAGGAAGGAGGGAAGAGGAAACAACAACAAAAAAAATACAGCTGCAACAAATTCTAAGCTGCGGCTCTCGGCTTTAAAAGCTAACAGGGGATATTTAGGGATTATTTCTAACCCTTTGCAGAAAACTCTCCCCAAATCTGCCCAGAGCAGTTTTGTTTACAGAAAGGACAATGGCAGTGACAGTAGAAAAGCTAACTTCAAAATCAGAAAGTTTACAGCTCAATTTGCAGCTCAGCACTTCCCCCCCCACACCCCTTAATCCACAGTTTGAAACCGTTTGAATCAGGCTCTGACAGAAGTCTGAAATTATTTTTTTCTTTAAAAGCTGAATCCCCAGTGAAGACAGTCCATCTATCTCTTTCCTCCATAGTCCAAGGGTCTCTCACTGAACATGAAGCCACAAAAAATAACCAAGTACCTTAAAGACTATTCCGTCTGAGGGAACTAAAAGCCATCTCCTTGGGATGGCTTTGTCTCCATCAACAGCTGAGACAACATGGGACCGAGGGGACAGAGACACGATGACAACAAGGCAAGAAAAATGGATGCATTTAGCTGGAGAACCTAGCAGCAAAGATGGGAAAGGGGATGCAGGTCATCCTCTGCTCAAGGAAGCAGAGGTAGGTCAAGGAGCCTAGAAATGAGCAGAGTGATTGAGAGGCTGAGGACTTGGGTCTTTTTAGTCTGGAGAAGAAAAGACTGTGGGTGGATCTCAACACCTATAAATACTTAAAGGGAGGGTATCACGAAGATGGGGCTGGTCTTCTTTCAGTGGTGCCCAGGGACAGGACAAGAGGAAATGGGCACAAACTTGAACAAAGGAAGTTCCACCTAAACATGAGGAGGAACTTTCCTGTGAGGGTGGATCTCAACACCTATAAATACTTAAAGGGAGGGTATCACGAAGATGGGGCGGGTCTTCTTTCAGTGGTGCCCAGGGACAGGACAAGAGGAAATGGGCACAAACTTGAACAAAGGAAGTTCCACCTAAACATGAGGAGGAACTTTCCTGGGAGGGTGGCAGAGCCCTGGCAGAGGCTGCCCAGGGAGGTGGTGGAGTCTCCTTCTCTGGAGACATTCAAACCCCACCTGGACACGTTCCTGGGGGACCTGCTCTTGGTGGCCCTGCTCTGGCAGGGGGTTGGACTAGATGATCTCCAGAGGTCCCTTCCAACCCCATATCATTCTGTGATGCTGTGAGTTTTCCCTTTCTAAAATCTGAGATTGGGCAAAATTCTATCTTGATTAGCCTTGGACAGGCAATTCAGTATGTATTGCTGTGAACCCTCCTCTCAGAAGAGAGCAGGGCAAGACAGAGAGAAGGGCCTAAGATCAGTAACTTTACAGAGCTCAACCCAACTCTCCCAAAAGCAGAGATCCCATCTCTTCCTTGGCCTTCAGTACTAAACGAGTTCCCATTGTGCCACCACAAACTGCCATCCCAACACACCTGAGGCCAGAACTGAGCGAGGCTTGGCCAGGCCCATGATTGTAACACGTACCAGACACGCTAGTGCTGACCTAAGACAGGTCTTATGTAGTTTATAAATGGTTAAACTGTAGAGAATCTTCTTTTAAGGAGAAACGTAGCTATTTTAGCAACCATCCCAAATGGTTTCAAAGTCTTAGTAAGATAAGAAAGGATGTCTGTGGCCCTGAGAACATGGTGACCAAAGACAGGGATGCAATAAATATGGACATTGTCTGACAAACAGGTGGTAGCAGAGAGGTCATTAGTTTTAATGAGTAATTAAGCAGCTAGAATGTTTTGCCAACATGAAAAATGAGCCAAAGGGCAGGTGAAGAAGATGAAGAACCCTCACTCAAAATGAGGACCACCAGAAGGCACGACTACACTTGCCCCAAAGCTTATTATAATATGTAAATGAATTCTCAGAAATGTAATGAGTATTCAACATAATTCCAAGAAAACATCAGCATATGTATACCTGTTGTGTATGAATTTAATTTGACAACAGCACTCGGTGCGCACAACAGGAGGAACGATCCCCGGTGCACCCTGCTTTTCAGAACTTTAGAGTCTTAGAAAGTTTTACCTGCCAGTTTGCGGTGACAGACCCAGAGAAAAAATCTTGGGCTATAAACTCAGGTGGCTGGAGAGCCATCTGGGGAAAAAAATACATATATATAATTGCAATAACACACAAATACAGAAAACTGAGCGAAACCGAAAACTGGAGATCACATAGATTTGCTCCATACTCACTTAAGTGTTAGCAGATGCTGATGCACCAAGACCAACTTGCATCCAACTGGCCTCGTTCAGTCAGATGGTAGATGGGGTGCAAACATTTTCATTGACAAAGGAAAACAGACTGCAAATGCTTTGGAAAGGCACTTGGGAAGGCACTCCACGAGGTGCTGTTCAGCCACCCCTCAGCACAAGCCAGCCAGAGGCTGGTTAAACACTCCTTCGAGCAGGCTGGGCCAACACAAATATTGTAAACTGCGATTAGCAACCAAAGATCTGGTCTGAGCACAACAAAAGAAAAGAAAAACTGACCCGCTCGGTATTTCGTCACCCCTGACATTTAGAAAATTTGCTTAAATCTCTCAGCACACAGTTTGTAATATGATGAGGAGCCAGAGGAAAACAAGACATCAAAACCACTCCCGTGAGGCGCTTTCCTGCCCTGCCTTTATCCAGCCTCCCTTCCTGGGAAACCCCCTTGCAGGTGTCTCTCTGCACAGCACGGGGCTTGTTGGCTTTGACTTGGGCTTGGCTGAATTCTCACTCCCATTCCTGTTCTTGTCTTCATCCAGCCCGGAACAGGGCAACAGCGTTTAAAAAAAACAAAAAAGTCAGAGGAAGAAGCTGAAGAGAGTTTGAAGAGTGATGTTCTGTGCTCCTGCTGGTTGGCATTCCTCCCCGATTGACATCCCTCCTCTGGGATCACCTCCGTGCCTTATTGCCTGATCCAGTAAGCAGCTCTTCCTGCCCTATTTGCTTTGCTAAGTTGGTTTCATGATTACTTCCCCAAGAAGGAAGTAGTTCAGTGCAGACATGAGCTCCTTTGGACCAGTGCCCTCAGGCAAACCCAACTATGGTGGAAGCCTTATGCATACGAGGTGCAATAATCCAGAAGGGAGGCCAGATTTCAGGGAGCAAACTGCTTACCGTGAGCTAGATGAGCACAGCGGCACCAGATAAGAGCTAGAATTGCTCCTCACCACAGCACAAAGCCCAAAATTAAGAATTACCCACAGGCAGACCTGTGTTGAATTGTGTACCTAACGCAAAAGCCCTACGAAGTTCCAACCCCGCATCTTTCCTGTATTCTCCAGCCAGAACTCTTGTGAAGTCTGGCTTTCAGGGCTTCCGACACCCAAAAGCTGCAAGGATTGTCAGGAACTCTCTTATCACTGTTCCTGTCTCAAGTGCTGCATTTCACTCAAGCCCACATAACATAAAAAAACCCCCCAAACCTGGGGGGGGGGGGGG
>NW_015094507.1:2849284-2875192 GCF_001431845.1 Calidris pugnax
AGGGATCCAAGTGTAAGTGCATTCAGTCCGAGTAACCGACTGGCAGAAAAATTCTGTTTAGGAAAAAAAAAAAAAGGGGGACTCCATCGTTTAGAAGGTAAACATCATAATTTGTGCATTAATTATAGCTCATTTACCTTCCTTATCCAAAGGCCTGTATTTCCTCCTCCCAACTGGATTCAGAAGCAAAGGCCTGAGCCTTTATACAAACAAGCTAATGGGCTCTAATGGCTCACCCTGATGCAACGTCATTTAATCACAGCAGCACTTCATTTTCCCTGTTGTATTCAGGGAAGGAAAAAAAAAAAATAATAATAAAGACTGCATCCACCTTCGACCCTCTCATCTAAACACCTCTTATTTCAGTTCTCAAATTCCATTATTGTCATTGTAGTTTCTCACGCTTTCTTCTTAGTAGACTCTTTCCCCTAATTTTAAGAAAAAAAGGTAATCCATTTTTAGCTCCCTATATTTCTCAGATCACTTTTTAGTTGCAAAAAGTCTCTTGTATATTGTTTATTTATTTTATACTTGCTACCAGGTTTTGCTCATTGTCTTCTCAATTCCAGATTTACTTCATAGGAAAACAGTTCATACTAAAGAAAGATTATTCCCATTGTAATTACATTACTTTCACTTTTCATTTCAAGTACCTAGTACTCAAGCGACGCTCCAAAAACCAGGAACCAGCAACCAAAAGAAAAACCAAACCCAAACAACAAAACCCAAACAAACCCCAAACATACAACTTAATGCTGCATTCCCTTTTTAAAGGCTTTCCATCTTCCATTCACAGTTGTCCCCAAATCCCATTCCCACCACACATGGTTTCTTTTGGTTCCATTTTGTTTCCTTCTCTCTGTTTTCTATTTATTCTGCTTATTCCTTACTCCACGCGCTCCCAACTCTTTGTCAAGAGAATTCTTTCCTGACTGGAGACCCAGTCGGACAGTAGAGTCACTGCTTCTTCTCCACACCCCAAGTAAACAAAACCAGTCTGTCCAATTTCTTCTCCAGAACCTTTTACCTATTGAGTCCACTCAGTCTCTTCCTCTCCCCTCTTTCCCTTCTCTGCTTTCCCACAGCATTTCTCCTTGGCAGGTACCACCAGCCTGGTTTTCCTTACTCTCAGTTGTGCCCCATACAGGAGGCCTGGTTTTGATCTCATGGCTACAGGAAGGGTATCCAGTAAATAATTAGTGCTGGCACTCCAGCAATCCCACCCATTTCACTAACAGGTGGATATCACATGTGCGCTCCACCCCATCTTACTCATGAGATTTAATTCTTAGGCTCTTTTCCTGTCGCTTTGTTTCCTGCAACCCACTCTTGTTTGTGTTTGATCCTGCCCTGGAACTTACCACTACATTTACATGGGCTCAGCCGCCTCTCCTACGTATCGACACCCGTTTCTGCTCACCCACGGGGCTTCTCCTCTCTCTCTAGTCCACGAAGACTCTTAACATCACATCTCTACTTGTGCTCCCCATCACACTTTCTTTTTTTTTTCCCCCCACTTTGCCCAACTCTTGACAAAAATCCCACTAATATTTAGAAGGAAACAAGGTGCTTTGCATGGTGAGGAAGAACGGCGCAGGAAGTAACACATATACAGTAAAACCTGCAGCTATTTCAGAAAGGTGTCATTTCTCACGAGGAGGGACAAGGCACTGGGGCCAAACCTCCTGGCACAGCACCAGAGCACGGTCTGGCTTTAATCTACCCATCCTGGTGTCAACATCAACAACTACAGAACACAAAGGCAGAAGACCAGAGCACCTCACCGCTCCCCAAACCAAAAAAAGTGCCACATCTGTTCAAGGTAAACAAAGGGACAAGTAAGCAGGTGAAGCAGCCAGAGGAGCTGTAGCTGCCAAGTCATTTCAAACAAAAACCAAAGTGTCGGCCATTCAATCCATTCCTTGGCTCCTTTCAACTGTATAAGCAGCATTATTGCAGAGGCAATTATTTCTGTACCTACTATTTTTCCTAAGGCACTTGGTGTTCCCTTGCTTTTGCCAGAGTTGTTTCTCTGTTACAGCACCTAACAAATCCACACGCAACTGGGACAACACTTTCTTGACAGTCTGCTACAGAAGCCATAAAGTTGCCAGATAAAGCCTTTTGCTTCTGAAATTCTACAACTGTTGTGTTGTTATAGCTACTGCGTGGCATTCAGTAAGTCAACATCGTCTCAAATAAAGCATTACAGGAAATACTTAAATCACATTTTATTTTTCAAATTCAAAAATAACAATTAGCTTTATTTGACGTTACACATCTCACAGATTTAAAATATCATGCTCTATTTAAATATCTGAGTGACAACACTATACAAATAAAATGTAACACAAAATATATTTAAGAAAATGTTTTGGTCTTCAATCTGAACAATAAATAGACAGGCACTTCTACATATACAAAGGAAGCAACCACTATTTAGAATAACTCTTATAAGCAAGATGTGGAAATATAGAAGAAAATCCAAGTTTTGAGAACATGTGTAACTACATGAGACATCATGCAACTTCAAAGTTTGTTTCAAAAGTTGAAACTCTTAGGATCTGCGCAACTCTAGATTTGCTACTGCTTTATAGGAGATCCAAACCATGCTCTCGTAAGCAATGTGCAATTTCAGTTATTTGTGTCAAATCAAGCTACCTGATCACATTTAGTGCCAAAACAGAGAACCAGGACTGACCAGAGTAGCTTTTCACATAAATAACATGAGCAACAAGTCAGCTTTACCTCACATAAGCCTGAGGCAGGGCTCAGAGCTAACCGTACCTACTGCTTGGCTTCAAACAAAATCTGCTCTTCCTTCTCCTTAGGTATTTCACTTTTTTATTGGGTGCTTCAAACAGTACTATGTTGTGGTTGGTTTTTGGTTTTTTTAACTAAAAAAGCATAATCTAATAAAAGGGTAATTCCTTCAGACACAGTCACACTTCGCACAAAAAAAAACTGTAAAGGAAAAAATACTGTTCTGAGGTGCAAAAAGACTGAAAACTATAAATTAAAAAAAAACCCCAATAGTTAAAGTCTTAAGAGTGTTTCATACTTGAAGTAAAACTACATTCCTCCGATTTGTGAATTCTCAATTTACAGTTGTTTCCACACACCCACACACAAACACTACTCAAGGAAAAATTACCTTCCACCATCACAATTAATAAAGATGCATTGTAGTAGGCAATCCCTGTTTCCAATACAGCTAAACCCGTCACTGACAGCTAGTCACATCATTGAAGCTTTTTAAAATTAAGACAAGTATTGAAACATAATGACCACCAGGACAGTGGAAAAGTCAGGACCAAGTCTTCAAGCCATCCCCCCAAATTTTAGTATTATTCTCATTTTCAAGAGCACAGGAAAGTCTCCAGAGGAAATTAAACTATTAAACAGAGCTTCAATGGTCCACCGAGGAAGTCAGACCCAAACTTGGAAAGTTATTTGGACTTAAGACACTTATGCACACCACTTTAACAATTTAAGTGTGGATCTTGCAAGCGTGTCCAAATCTTAATCATTTCTTGAGGTTTTCTACTATGTACTAACATCAAGTTTGTGTAGGAGCATATGTTATTTCTGTATTTCTCTTCGATATCAAATGTTTTGAAACCTTTGTGTTTTTCCGGAGCAAGCCCAAGCTTCTGAAGGCACATTCCAGTATAAACATCATCAATAGGGTAAAGGAGTACCTGGTCAGATGCATTATTCAGTCTTAATGCCAGGTCACCAGAGTACAGAAACCCACCGCCTCCCGCATATGGAGGATACGAACCCTCATAAACACTTTCTGGGATGTAGTACTTCAATTTTTTTTCTCTATGAGGTCCAGCATCTTTGATCACATCACCTATAAATAAGTCTTTGGCTTTGTCCTTTGATAAGCTCTTCAAGTAATCCAGGATCTGATGGGTATTCACAAAAACGTCG
This sequence comes from Calidris pugnax, assembly GCF_001431845.1. Lineage (NCBI taxonomy): Eukaryota > Metazoa > Chordata > Aves > Charadriiformes > Scolopacidae > Calidris > Calidris pugnax. The sequence goes on from NW_015094507.1 coordinate 2,853,224, forward strand.
TCATCACCCTTAAAGATAAACTGGACATCTGCGCAACTGCTGCTGACCCACTTCAGAAACAGCACCTCTTTCAGAGTTAAATTGAAGAAAGTGTCTCTGTAGTTCCAGAGGAGAATGTCTTGGTAGGTTTCGCTCTCAAATTTTAGCATGCCTGAAAGATTAGGAAAATGATCCTCCGGTGGGGTCTGTCCAAGTAAGAAGACCCTTTTGACTGTCACATCCCCCGATTCTATTTCCTTGCCCCAGGATTCCCTGATTGCTTGCCTTCGATCAAAATGGGGTGTAAGTGACTTTATAGCCAGCAGCAGAAAAGGTTTATGTTTGCACTTGTTTGGCTGATCCATTAACAAAGAATAATTTCTACATCTCAAATAAAGTAGGAAGTCTTTGAATCTGTCTGGCAAGTCTGCAAAGTCATTAACCTCTGAAGGTACCCACGGATCAGGGTCACAGGAACTGAGGAAGCTCGAGTTCAAAGCCAAGTTCTCTTCCACAGTCATATTGGAAAGCAAGGTCAGAATAGGGTTGTACAGCAGTTCAAGCTTCTGTTGCTGTTTGTTCCAATAAGCTTTGTGAGGAGTATATTTTCTCCAGAATTTGCTCTGTGGTATAATAACACGGCCTTTTGCATTCTTCTCTTGGCTGCCGCTTTTTGAGACTTCCACTATCACATAAATAAAAATGTTTACCATCATCAGAATTCCCAGCAGCTTTAGTCTTCTGCGTCCAACACTCATTTCTCATATCTGGAAAGAGAAAAAAAAAATCACAGATTTTTAGCCTTTTTCAAGTTCTTGATCTCATTAAAATGCAAACTACTTTCAGATGAAGAATGTGCAAGTTAGTACCCTAAAAATAGGTTGCCTACACCCCAAAAAAGCGCAAAACCTAATCTACCTCTAATACATGCACACCTACAGCTAGCAGGGGTTGGGGTTTCGTCAGCAAACAAGCAGCTAGCAAGAATGTAAAATTTCCATTCGCTGCTGAGGAATTTTACATAGCATTTCACAGTGCGTCTAAATTAGCCAGCAGTTTTTGCGTCTCATTTAAGTCTCCTTGAAACACTTGACTGTATAATAATTAGAATCTGAACCCTCAGCTTGGCAAGGCAGGCAGAGACACTTTTTTTTTCCTGCTAGTAAGGTGAGCTTAAGGGTATAGAATAAATTGCTATACGATAAGGTCAGTTATTTTTAAGTTAAGTTTCAAGCTTTTATACTTGCACTCTTATACCTTCCAACTACATAATAAGCAGAGCTGATTTTTAGAGCACACAATTCGTATCTGTCCATTTCACTTGGCTGCTCCTTGGGAGAGAGGCTGACAAAAGCTGGCCAGCTGCATTCCTGCTATTCAGATCTCTGCAGAGGAGAACATGAATTTTCTTTTTTTTTTTCCCTCCAACTAGAAGAGGAAATGAATGGCAGCAGAAAGTGCAAGTGCAATTATTCCTAGGAAGGAAAAAGAAAATTAAGAGAGATCAAAAAAAAAAAAGAGAGTTTTCCCATATATGTAAGACCAGGAATAGTAAGTCTACCTCTCTTTGCTGAAGGAAAGGTTATTCCGTGACCCACCTCCAATTTTTACTGAGAGAGAAAATGGATCAATCCCTCCTTCTTCCAGAGATGTCAGTCAGAATGAAAGGAGCACAGTACAAGGAGCAACGTGAAAACAATGTGTTCCTCTAAAGTAGAGCTTATCAAACTATTTACTAGCCATGGGGGATAGCAGTGTACAAGCTACACAAAATTTAACAAGCCATTCTAAATCCAGAAGTCAGAGTAGGAAATAATTCAGAATGAGTAAGAAAGTTAGCAAGACTACATTTAAGACAAGACACAGAACTCATTGTCGATGACACTTTCAATTGCCAGGAGTACAAATGATTACTGGAAGACCAGAAAAATCTTAATGACATAAAGGGTTTGTAATGGCTGTTCAGCTCAGCTGTAAACACTGCCTCAGAGGTCCTAGAGTGACAGAGCAAGAGCCTTCAGGAAGGTACACTTGAGAAGTACACCTTCTACTTACTCTTCATTTTATTTCCAGCCATTACCATACACTTGAGATAGACTGACCCTTAGTTTCCTCTGGTTTGACCTAACTTTCTTCTACTCCTCAGCAAGCTAAACAAAATTTAGTAAGAAAACAACAGGTAAATAATCAGTAATTTGTTTTTTTCCTCCCTCATTTGACCTCTGGATTCCCATTACATCCAAAGTGAGGGAATATCTTTGAATTTAAGTAAAAAGCCACTCCTAGAAATACTGGACTACTCAAGAGAAAAATCCCTACCCTTTCTTCATTTGGCCTCATTTACCAGCTGCATATTTATATTTGTATATGCTCAGGCCAGATCTACTTTATTTAGCACCCTGTTCTCAGACAGCTATGAAGTTTGCTGTTGTAATTTTAAAGTTGTTTTCTTCTATATCTCAAAGACACAAAAAACCAAAGCAAAACAACACATTCTTGTGGTCTGTACCATCATTTAAGCTAAACAGCTGAACTGTCAGAAAGTACTGGCTGGCCACACGGAGTTCAAAGAAACTTATCTTCCTCCTTCAACAGCCCCAGCAGCTTCCACTAAAACCAGATCATTATGTACTGTTTTTCTCCGCTTCCCTTTCAGTACACACAAAAATACTGGAAGAGCAGCTGTCCCGTGTTTTGTACTGTTCCATGCACTTCAGCCTGCACATCAGTGCTTATCCAGCCTGTCTCTACAGCACTTCTCCCTCAAATATGGCACAGTATTTGACCAGTGATCCCAGGGCTCCCCAGACCCCCTTGTCTCACCACCTTGTGAGAAGCTCCCCCCCAGTAATAGCTAACACACACAGGATTGGCAAGAGCTTGGCCACAGCCTGATTTTCCAGGATACACAGCACCACACAGCTCTGCTGAGCATTCAACACCTCTGTAAATCATCTCGATGTTTGACCTGAGATTGTCTGAACACCCTTTGCAAAGACATTATTTCAATCACTTAAAATCCTTCAAATCACTGAGTCTCTTGGGTAAGCACTCAAATTCTGTAACTACAAGGTCTTCCCTGATCTTCCCGTTTTTCACCTGAAGCCTTGCAATCCCCCGCAGCAAACGAGACAGGGACCATAGGCAGAAAAAGATCCATTTACTGTTAGACTTGGTAGAACTTTTAGTCAGAAAAAGTACCAGTCTGGCAAGGTAACAGTGATTCCATCACATAAAGCACAGTAAATGCTATCATTCCCACATGTAGATACTTCCAGTATAACTTAGTCTCCTTTTTAAAAAAATTATCCAATATCGGGGATAAAAATCAGTATTTCTGAGAATAGGTCACAAGTAACATTCATTATGAATACAGCTAAGAGAGGAGATACAAACACACCCCCTGGCAATTTTGCCTGAACGTATTCTTCTCTCTTGTAATCAAAAGCTACCCCATACGTGTTTATAATTGACTTGTCAAGAACATAATTCTTTAAGAATATAAAAAAATACTAAAGGTTACCAAGTGAAAAAGGGTTAAAAAAACTGCTTTGTTAAAAAAAAAAGTATCGATTTCTTAACTAGACAAAGACAGGTTGTATTAAACACTAACTCACAGCATTAGATCGAGGTTCCTGAACTGAAAGCAACCAGAAAGCAATCAGACTCCAGGAAGGCTATTTCCAGAAATTGAAATAAAATCCTCCGCTTGCAATTATTAGGTACTAGCTTTAATCATTACACCTGAAGACAAGAATTAATAAAAGGATGCCAGATTGGCAATTTCACATCAACTGAAGTGAATTTATCACAAAACCCTCGCCACAATGGCTGGGGGGTGTGTGTGTTGCATTTGTAAAGTTGCTGCTAGTCCAGGTTTGAGGTGTTTTGTTTTGGGGGGTTTGTTGGGTGGTGCTTTTTTCGTTTTGTTTGGAGGTTTCTGGTTGTGGGTTTTGTTGTTTGTTGTGGGTTTTTTGGTTTGTTTGTTGTTGTTTTTTTTTTAAATAGTAAGCTCCCAGAGCCCATGTCTGAAAGCAAATCTCATTTCTTTATCTGCTTTGCTGAGGCTGCAGTGATTGACCCGAGTGCCAGCACGAGAGAGATGTTGTGTGCTGGCCATCCTGCTAAGGAGCAGCATCGTGGAGCACAAGACAGTGCACATTTCCTGCTTACTGCTTAGTGACAGCCATCTGGACAGATCACAAGAACTTTCTCCTGTTCCAGTAATAGCTTCTTCTATCAGCATTAATATTACAAAAATTCCCAGCTGCTTCCTTTGACTGCTCAGAATGGAAGGTCTGTTACACTGAAGCATGAACCAGATCCCTTTTAGTTTGTTTCTGGCTTCCTTATCTGCTGCATTTTTATATGCATTTTGTTGGAGAAATACAATGAGCAGTACGAAGCAATACTCTATTTGAAAAAAGTCCTGCTACTCTAGGCATTAAAAAAAGAAAAGACTAGGTATCAGGAAAAGCAAAATGTAAGAATAAACACTGTATATTGGTAAAGCAGATCAGAAAACAACCTCAGGAACAGAAAAACTTGCAGGAATTTATTCCAACTTCAGCAGGTAAGGTGAAGAGAGTTACCTACACTCAAAGGTGATCTGACACAGTTTTTCAATGCCTGTTTTCAACTTCTCAGCCACCCCGATACAAAGACTGTTTTAGCAATCAGTTCCAAATTTGTACAAATCACATTTCTGCTTATGCAACTTCCAGCTGTGCAGAGTTATGTGCCAGTATCACTACATACATAAAATACATTTCTTCAAAGCCTTTAGAAAACATCCACGGGGATAGAAAAAAAAAAAGGGTTAACATTAACCATACTCTGGATAAACCAAGGTTCTGCTACAGCTACACTATTTGGAAAGGTTGATTTGCAGGGATGGTGGGGAAAAGAGGGAGGAGTTACCTTCTTCAGCTCCATTCCACTCTTACACTTCACTGCAGCCAAAGCTAAGGTATCGACAGAAAGGAACGGATTTATGGAGCCACAAAAGCTGCACTGGCATCAAGAGATGGATGGAAAAGGCAAGCCAGCAAAACCTGGGAAGAGAAACAGCTTCACTGTAGGATGAGGCAGCGATCAATAAAACAAGATAAACTGCAACAGAAGAAAACGGGCATTACAAAGAAGCCATGAGCTACAAGAAAAGATTCCAAACACCCCAGAAGCTGTAAGTCCAAATAACACTAATGTAAAATGGTGAGCAGCTTTTCACAGGTTGTTTTTAAACAGTATTATTTTATGCTTTATCTCAACAGTGAAAGTATTGCAAATGCCTGCAAGGAACCTACTCAGAAGTCTAGAAGAGTTGGTGTAAAGTGAGAGTCACAGGATCACTCTCCTCACCTGGAAGGGACCGATGGGGATCTGGTCCAACTCTTGACTCTGCACAGGGCAACCCAGAAGTTAAACCATATATCCAAAAGCATTGTCCAAACACTTCTTGAAAACAGAGTATGCACAGTTCACCCAGTTCCAGGAGTCAAGTATACAAGAAACACTTTTCTGGGGGCAAGAATTTACACAAACAGGGGCCGTGATGCTCCTTGACAAAAGACCGGAGTTACATCTGAAGGAGGCCAATCTCAAGGTCAAAACCAAGAATGTAACCCCTAACTGAGGGAACACATGATTCATCAGTTCGAACTTCTCACACTGGAGTTAGGATCCTGCAGAAGAACTCTGACTATCAATGTTACAGCACTCGATTTTCTGTAATGACTTCACAAAGTTAGCATGGGAAACATGATGACAGCTTTAAGTCAGGTTGCTTTGTTGGTTTTTTGTAAACTGATGCTGCTAAGACATTGCTCTGCACAAAAATAAGCTTAAACCTCCAACTGAGGTTTAGCTATAGGAGACAAAAAGGCAAGAGAAAGGCAGACGTTGCTAAAAAGTGGCTAAAAAAGTGAAGCATATTTAGAAGTTCAGAAAAAGCAACCGTCTCTAGGATAGGGACAAGGAAATGGTTCAGATTTAGATGGTGCATGACCTAGCCCTCTATACCAGGATGTCAAAACAAACACACCTAGATTTGTAGTCGGTGAGTGCAGCCTATAATCAATCCAAACAGGAATTCTGAACACTTGGAAACTGCTTCAAGATCCAGATTTTGGCAGATGCTGGCCACTGCCCAGAGCTATGACAGTTTCTCTTTCCTCCTACTTTTAGGAAGGCACTACTTCATTTGAGTTGTAGATATTGTCATAAAGAGTAAAAACCTTCAAGGTAAGACAAGCAGGTGCTCTTTTGGAAAGATCATCAAAACATAAAGGGCATTGATAAGTATGAAGCAAATGGATAAATTTTGACAGTTAGTCCTAACAATTTTACCAATGAAGCAACAAAAAATCCTCCTTCCTGAGAAGCCAGACCAAGTTTGTATCTAACTTATTTCATTCTGCTTATATTCAACAAAACACTCGAGTGCTTAAAATACCAGAGGATTAACTGCTTGCTTACACATTAACTGAAATATCATAAGACAACTTTCCTAAATGAGTACAACTTTCTTTTATTCCAGGTTTTTATTTAGTAATATAAGTATCAAAGAAACAATACATTCATAGACCAAGTATTGATCACATTTGTTGATTTTTATTGAGGTTTAAATTAAAGTTCCTAAGCAGTGGAGCCTCTTACTAAGATGCCCAATTGTTGCACATTGAAACTCTACACACTTAGTGTCTGCGGAGAGATGAATATCCATTCCAGGTTCCCCCTTGCAGTGCACTAAGAGTATACATTCAGCATGAAACTGAAGAATTAGCCTTCAGAGGAAGCTACAAAAGGGAAAGGACTGTTACCTCACGTGTCGTAATACTGATAGAAAAGTCATCTTCCTTGCTCTTGGGTATTGAAGCCCATGATAAATTATGCAGCCAGACAGATTGCTGGTGAGTACTTAAAACCTAACACCTTAAAAGGTATTACTTGTTATTGCAAAAGGATTCCATCATTTCCCTTTCAAATAAAGGGGCAAATTTCATCACCACCACCACCGGGGACAGTGCAATGAAACACTACTCAGCAAGGAGCCTTAGAAGCAGTTTCAGGTCAGCAAGTAGGTTCCACACAGCACAACCCTGAACAGTGTGTGGGTGTTAGCTTATGTAGCCCATGGGAGCACAGTGCCCTGCGCTGCTTTCCACTGCACAGCATGGGTATACCCACCAGCTCTTCCAGCAAGATGAAGAAAATGCATTATTCCTGGTTATTACATAAAGAAGGAAAGTTTCAGCAAGCAAAAGACAGGTAAGACAACAGCCATCTTCAAGGTTATATTTCTATTTAAAAGTAAGTTTAAATGATGCTTCTAGATGTACTAAACATCAATTTCTTCATTCCAAGAGCAGTCCTTTGCTATTAAAACATTCTTCCTTTACTTATGAATGACACTAATCAACATGAAAGCTCCATAGCAGTAAGCTGTGCCTACCAGTGAGCCATGTACCATACAGATGTGCAGTTCAGCAAACCACCCAAAACAGAATTCCCTTAAAGCAGCTTCAATATTTAGTATTGACAATTAACAATTCCCCTGGGAAAGGGAGATCAGGTTAACATGATGAGGACCACCTCAGGTGGTGTTCCTTCCCACACTGGATATACCTGCACGTGCATTCCTGCACCAGCAAAGTGCTCCCCAGCAGATGCAACCACAGTAGCAGATTAAGGCACTAAAATGAAGCTAGGCACACTCACCCAACCCCAGAATTGAAGAAAAACAATGCGTTCAACCAGACTACCTGCCTCAACCCTGGCCTCTTGCAGCAGTTTCAGGCTGCGGATCCACAAGCCGCTGAACCGATCTAATCTCCTGACCCCTCCTTTTGATGGAGACTTTCTCCACCTCCCTTTCTGACTCCAAGGACTCAGGCCCAATCCCTCCCTCGCGCTGGCTCTCGTGCTCTGCCAGGCCTCTCCATAAATCAGTTCACATCACTAACCCAGCAGAAAACTAACAATGACCAGAGATGCACACCAGATAAGCAGCGCAGCAGCTGCAGCAAAAGCAGGCAGCAGAGAGAAGGGGAGCAGACAGATCTCCCCTCTTCCAACGGGGATGACAACGCACCAGGAACCGAGCCTTGGTTCTGGATCCATAATCCCTTCCACCCTCTGACAAGAGGCTATGACAACACTATAAAAACTAGGGCAAAGTCATATAATGCCAGTCTTCTGCACAGATCGTGCAGATGCAAGGCAGAACATGAAACTTCACCACCTCCAAGTCTGACAGAAGCCATGACCTTTAACTGCAAATACATGTATCTTCTACCCAGGACAGGAGTTTGCTGTATTTTCTATGTGGGCTGAGTAAACTGTCTACATTATTTGACTGCCAAACCCAAGCATTAAAAGTCAATTTACTCACTGGGGCTGACAAGAGATAAGATAATCCTTGTTACCTGCAGGTATTACACCTACCACTCTACTGGTTCAGGACTAAACTATCAGGAATTTGGCAAAACAAGGCTGCAATTCAGGTATACTTACAGTTACTGCCACCTTTCTCTCTTTGCAGAGACGAGCTACAGCCGGGGCTATGGCAGACTTTGGATCTCACCCCGTAGCTCCATTTTGAAGCCTGATACCCCTCGTTAAGAGGTGTACACACAGCACAACTTCTGGCAGCACTAGCAATACTGACACTATGGTTCTGAAGATAATTTTTTTACATTATTGAAAACATTAAGGCACGTGCAAGTCCTCCTAACCTCCGGTGAGATGCCTCAGTTCTCCCAATACCTCAGTTCTGTTCAGTGAGTCAAAAGAGATCCCTGGATTGAGCAGCACCACAGTTTTAGAACATGAAGATGTTAAAAGTCCCAGGCTGTTATAAAATGCCTGCGCTATTTTCAGCTTTAAAGAACTTGAAGACTCTATTTATTTATTTTTTAACTACACACGATCACATCTCTTTTTCCCCCCTCGTAACTTTACACAAGTTCACTTTTACACAATAGTAATTAAGAACATCTTAAGAACCGGCAAATATTCAACAGATATCAGTATTCTGCTTTTGCAGAAGCAGGTCACAGTCGTCACCCACTGAATAAGTCAGTGTTTTCTGTGTTCTTCAAACACCAGTCTGAAACAATGTTCCAGATGGAGGAAAGTTACCGAGATAACAACACACTACACAAAGCATCAAAAAGTGCAATGAAATTCAGAGCAGTAATGTTTATTTTAACATTAGCTTTAATTAATTGCATATACCTGCTTTGAGCCATCTTTCAGCATATTATTTAGTTTTGGGAGAAATTCTACTCTTCCAATATTTTAATACCAAAAGACACCAGTGCAACTTGGGCATGACATTTCAAGATCCAAGGAAATAGTAAGACTGGGGTAGGATGTGCTTTGATTTTCCTAAAAGGCAGCCCAAGGCATGAAAAACTATAAAGAGATTGAATAAAAGCCTGACTTCACATTTTGTGTCTCACTAATTATCCTCAGCACATTTGCATATTTTGCTAAAAAAAAAAATCCCCACCAAAACCCAAACAAACAAAAAACCAACCCAAACCACAAAAAAAAAACCCCACACTCAAAAATGTTCCAGTGAGGCATTTCTCTGGTAATACTCCCCTAGTTTTCTGTAGTACGGCATTAGAGGGCCAGGAACTGCATTTGAACTATGTTTAATTACTGTTATTGAACCTAATCTCACTTTGTCTAATCCCTCTTTCAGCCCATTTATATTTTGAACCATCATGAATTCCACTGGTGAGGAATTCCTCAATTTTTCACAGAAGGGGAACTTGGAATGATTTGCTTTCCTCTTACCACACAAGAGGGGAACCCTCAGAAAATACAACACAACAAAAAAAACCAACCCAGCAGTTGTTTTCTCTATGTACATTTGCCATACAAGCTATGTAACAAACCTTTACCTGTCCTCTGTTCCTCCTTTGCCACGAGAGGAAGTAGTCCTAGTCATTTTATTTCTGGAACTATTTCACACTTCTCACTAACCCCCCCTTCCTATTAGTTTGTTTTTGATATGGCAACAATGAAAAAAAAAAAGCAGCATTTAGTACTTAAACTCACAAATAAGAATTTGTAGAGACTTTTTTAGAGCTGTATCTCAATGGGGCTTGGTATAAAGTGCAAGCCAGATTGCATACTCAGTCTCACTAATCCTACTAAGGAGAGAGAATGACTTCCAAAATAGCCACAAGATTTGAGAAAGAAATCTTACCCTGAGGTGTGTGTGGGAATTCCTATTAGCTTAGAAAGCTTTCTCACTTAAAATATCCACACATGTAACTGGTTGTCCAGGATCCTCATGACAGAGATGCTGAATTTTTGCCATTTGATTTTTCAGGAAAGTCATTGTCTTGTGACCCATATGACATCGCATCTTCTCAATTCAGTTTCCAGAACCCACAAATTTTACCACTAAAATTATCACTAATCAACACTTACTTTGGTTGTCTGGTAAAAAGCTTCACTGGACCTGAAGCCTCAGTGTTCCCAATATTAGACCTAAATAACCCAGTTACTCCCAGACCATGCCCTGCAGTTTAAGGGAATGGAAGCATACACTGCACAGAATCACAGACAGTTTAATCAGTTTTTTGCTACACTTTAAAAATTACTTTTTTTAACCTACCCATGCCGTAACTCCTTTCCTGATGGATTCTTTCCCTCTTTTTTCTGAGATAGAGTGATGACAACAAGTAGTAAAATCCTCATAAATCTGATCTGGAACTGCCAGTGGGTCTTTGTCAGCTCTACCACTGGGTTATGCTATAGGTTACAAACTCAATCGGCACGCTATTCTTTTCAAGTCTGAAAACTGGTACAGAAGGGTTGAAGTCTCGTAACTGAAAGGAAACGATCTCCAAACCTCAAGCACCAGAGCTACCCTAGGCAGAGTGATAAAGCTCTCCATTGTCTCCATTTGTAACCCTATTCCTATGAGGGGTTTTCAGATATGCTCTTGTTTTTACTTTGAAATAACACCTCAGTTTCACTGGTAGTCCTCAGAAAGTTCTAAATTGCCCACCTCCAATTACAACAAAACTTCTGCAGCAGCAGCAATAATGGGGCTATCTAGGAAATAACAGCACCGTTCATTCTCAATTCATTTGCCACATCACGTTTGTAGTCATAAGGATAACAGTTAGACCCAGCTTCTAAAAATATGCTGAATAAACATATGTCTGCAGACAGATGGGTGAAAAACCCTAGTTTCTAACTGAAATGGTGTTAAAAAAGGGAAGATACAAATTGTTGCAACTTCCCCACACAGAAAATGTCTCACTCCACGTGGCATTTAATCCAGTATCTTACAGAAACTCTATTTTTTTTTCTTTAGTGGTTAATATACTGAAGTAAGACAAGCTGATCTAATGAACATGTACTATTCAAACCAGTGGTAATTTAACTGGCTTGAATTAAAAGAAAAAAACCAAACAAAAAAACCCAACACAAAAACCAGAACAACCTTTAAAATGTTGTAATGTAGCATTCAGAAGGCCCAATGTTTAGTCAGCAAAACGAGGCCCGGAAACTATTTTCAACAGCCTAAACTTTTGCTATCTGCCAAGGAAAAACTACAGTGAAAAATGAAAGCATGCATTTCTAAACTTTGACTGACTTTATCAAGCAGTAAAGCAATAGTCTAGAGCTGAACAGTTCCTTTCTCCTTCATTCCTACTGCAGCTACCATATTGTGAAGGTGACATTCCAAGAAGCCCACCTGAATTATGTTTCCTATGGCTGATTGAATACAGCAAGTAAAGAATTTCTCTGAATTACACTGAATTTTAGAGTTGGAAGGGACCACAGAGATCATCTAGTCCAACTTCCCTGCTGAAGCAGGATTGCCTAGAGCTAGAGCATGTTACTCAGGATACTGAATAGCCTCAAACAGCACACAGGGTGGACATTAACATCACCATCACATTCACCACTTCATAAATAAAATATATTTTATAAAAAACTCCTTGCCAACCTGGTATTCTACAATTCTACGATTGATTCGATGAAAAACATCTCATGAAGGTTATTACACAACATACAAATCTTAGAAATGCAAGAGAACATAACTTCATGCTTCATAGAATTTTTAAGTGCAGCGGTACATAAAATACAAAGCATTTTCCCTAAACACAATCTCAAACTGTAACTCACAGCCCAGTTTTGTGAACAACTGCTGACTTACAAAATAGAAGCTACTGTTTTAACTACAGAACAGCTAAATATTTTTCCCCACACAGGCTGATAGTGACTGTCACCTGACATCATGTCAATTCAGACAAAATGGCTTTATTATTTTAGTTATAGCATCTCTTATTTCCTACGATCTACAGGGCAACTTGCCTCCCGAAAAACTTCCCCAAGTAATCCCCCAATTACTACAGAAGGCAGTCATAAAGACAATAAAGCCATCACGCACCCCACACAAAACGCAGTTCTGAAGTGAAAGAACAATGCAAGACTCCACTTGCAGCCTCTCAAACGTTATCCAAGCCAACCACAACCAAGGAGAGAACGTGTTCCAACAACGTTCTTCTACAGCATAAGCCAGAGTTGACCACATTCCATACCGGGTCTCACCAAGACTTCAAATGACATGGATTAAGAATCAGTCTTTGCTGGACAAGAACACCATCCTACAAGCTTGTAAGCAGGCAACCAGTTTGTCATTGAAGCCAACTCCTCTCGTTGCAACGCAGACAGACCCTGCAGCTACCTGAGGGGATCTGCAAGTACTACAAACATTTACATTTCTCAGATTACTACTACCTAATGTCAGCAGGTTTATTCTCTGCAGAGTCTTGCTTCTCAAAGCAATCAGATAATGCACATTTAAAGGCATTGCTCAAAGCAGTTATGTCAAGATGAAACCAAGAAGTTAACTTTTCAGAAGCTGCTACGAAAAAGTGGGGAAATCCCTGCTACATTAACGTTTATAAAAGCATAATGAAGATCCAAAACTCCTACCCCTAACAGCCTGCTGGACTGCTGTCCTGAGACTACTGACGTCAGCTTCTGACTGTGGTATTAATAGTAAGTAGTGCTTTCATTTACTGCTGAATGGTAAATTCCAAATATCAGAATCCCAAAATCTCCAGTACTACTGTGTTTCCTGACACCACTTTGACTAATTCCAGGTGCCTCCCTCTCTCTAGCTCCTCCAAGAGGAAAGTGAAGTTACCAGAACATCATCTTTTAAGGTATGCAATTTAAAATAACATCTATGGATAAAAAAAAGTTTTGTTGACCTTTGTTGATATGAAATTCCTGCCTGACAGAGTACCTACAGATGGAAGAGATACCACCAGATCTCCACTGTCTCAAACTGAACAGCTTCCAGCCTTGAATGAAACCAATAGTCACAAAACCTTCAACTGGAGAGTGATCTATTTTTTCCATCCGTTTTTAATTAGAGAGTCAGCTACCAGTAAATCACTCAGATCATCCCGACCCTGTCTGTATTTTAGTTATTACAGGCATCTCACAAAAGGTCTGGGTTTAGTTAAGAAGATACTTAATACTGTGTACCTATTGAATTAAACGCAAGTTAGGCCCAAGTATTTTTTTTACTTGTTAAAATTAAATCCTTGAATTGGCTGAAAGAATGTTCAGTTCATATTTGAATTGTTTCAAGTCTTCTTACAGAAGATCAAGGTATATGCAAGAAAACCCCTCTGGTCATTATGAAAAGTTTTCTGTAAACTCAATCCCAGGTTTAATGTATCTTCCAATTTTTCTACTGGTATGAACTGCTCGAGTTTGGCCATGATTTTCTACAGGGATGAAAAAAGTAGAGCTCCACATGTACACCACACTTTCCTAAGGCAGTCCACACCACGGTAGTGTCCCTGTAAGTTAGTACATGGTACTAATATTACCTTGTATGTTGGTATACATGCAGCCACCCTAAACATCTAGGAAGGTGTTCCCAGCTGCACATGCGAAACAACTTGTGATCAAAAAAGTCTGTTTTCTTTAAGAGTAAAAAGGGTTTGGCCTGATGGTTTTGTTTTCTTGTTTTTTAGTAATTGAGATTTCACACTGACAACTGAGGGTAAGAGCTCAACTTGCTATAAACACTAATATTAAAGTTTAATTAATTACCTCAGTATTTGAGGACTCGCGGTAGTGAAAGTGACCCATTTTTTCCCAATCCAGGATACAAAAAAAAAAAAAAAAAAAAATTATGACTGTATTTCTAAAGAGATATTGGCTTAATGAAACAACAGAAAGGGACTGGAAATGGTGACTAGGGAGGCTCTATGTTTTTAGAAAAAGTAGATAAAACAGACAGACTCACTATCTTTAATCTACACATTTAATATTCCTGTAGCCATCCCATAATAAAAAAAACCCAAATGTTGGACAATGTGTCATATTTGTAATTTTTCTGTTAGTAAGCAGGAATTTCTGATTACATAAAGCATCTGCTTGCTGATGGAAAAAAAAAAAAAAAAAAAAAAAATCATGTGTCATTCGAAGGTCAGTTGAAGCTTTAGAATTATGACATTGTGCAATTTCTTAGGAATTACCCAGCACTGCCAGCTTCTGATTTACGAACTTCAGTTTTTATGTACCTTTGAGAAGGCTTCAGCTTGAACAAACAGTAAATTGTAAAGAATCAAGGGAAGAGGTTTAGCTGAGCGACAGCAGAGAAATCTTTCTTGGAACAAAATTAATCGTCATTCATCACGCTGATTACAAGCTGGGGGGGGGCAGCTCCACAGCAGTTTAAAACAGTTTCAGTCATGGCTGACGCACTCCTGTAATTTATTCCTTCCCCTATAAAACGCGTGGTCCCATCCCACTTCTGCACAGATTTGACCGTGATAAGTCAGTTCAGGTAGCTAAAGATGACAATAATAAAGCAGCAATTAGTTTTCAGCTGGCTCTCACCAGATCTGCTTGCTGCCGTGCTGCACAAACACCCGTAACAGCGCAGGAGAGGGAAGACTCACAAAGCCAAGACCGCAGCAGATCCCATTTTCAACCAGTTTAAGGTTTCATGTACCAGCGCCCTGCTGCCGCAGCCCAGCACTACTGGTCTTGTTCCCTCCTGCAGCCACAGAGGTCCCAACGGCAGGGCCACACAAGCACCAGCACTGGTCCACCAGAAGCAGCTAGCCTTTAGGCAACCTCAAACGTAACAAGACAGACCCCGGGCTCCGAAATTCTCCAGTCAGTTGGTTAGCTATTGGACTAGCATGAGCCACCCGTTTCCACTACTCCTACTGAGGTCTGCTTGAGGGTTATCTTCCCATAATTACCAGAAAGCAGATCATGAACTACCTGCTTCCCAGATATTTAGCATGTGGATCAATGCTAGTTCTGGTAATAAAGAATGAAGAATGGGTAACACATTGAAAACATCAGTCTGGTGGCAATGGACATTTAAAATGGTAAAGTCTGCTGGAGAGGCCCTCTCTTATTTTATGCTGTATTTAAAATAAAAAAAAAAAAAGGTGATTTAGTGTACCTATTCAAGATGCAGATAACCATAATTTCCACAAAGACAATTCATCTCCTCCTGGGATCTCTTCCAGCTTTATCTTAAAGCCAGTAATTACCTACTGCCCTAACCATATTCCAACCACCTTTATGTCTGCGTAGAGAGCGCTCGCTATTTGGACAACTAGCAAAGCTGTCCTCTAAGCACCATACTTTAAGTCATCAAAATTTTACCTCTGCTTTGTTTTCTTGCCCATGTTAAACCGTCAGCCATAAGGCACACTACTAAAAACTATGTTTCAAAAGCAAGGATGCTATAACTCGGTATGTTTGATGAGGTTCCTGCCCCTGATGACCATTCTGCTTTTGGGTTAAAAATAAACAGACACTGTTTTTCGATTTGACGTCCATGAGATGCTGCCTTTGCAGCCAGTGGGCTAGGTGACGGGACACACAGCCCATCATCTGCCCACCCAGCTCAAGTCATGTTTCCTGCAAGTGCTATGTGGTTAGTCAATCAAAAGTCAATTCAAACCAAATTAATTCTGTGAACATTCAGGTCAGAATTCTGCGATCTGCCTCTGAATTTACACCAATGAACTAAATAAACATTTAAGAAAGCAAAACCTGCATTTTAAAATGCAAATACACGAAAAGATTTTCACCTTTATTTTTGGTTTCAACTGTAATTAACAAGTATAGGAAAAAAAAAAAAAGAGTTTCTCATCTTTCTGAAGAATTCATTTAAAGTTCAGAAAATCAGTGGAGCTGTTAAGTACAGAAGTTCATTTTCCTCCAAACTAGTAAAACGTAAGATACGGATCTTGTTCCAGCCTACCAAGTTTAAGGAAAAAGGCACAATTTCTCCAGCATTTCTAGGCAGCTAAAGATGCATATAAGTACCAGGAGGATTTTGTAAAAGATCTTTAAGCAGGTTAGGCAGCTAACTCCCATTTTTGTTAATAGCAGATAAGCACCTAACCCAATTAGAGATATCTAAATCCAAGCAGGAACTTCTTCTGTACCTGTTACCTGCACGTCAATGCAGTATCTGCTACATCTGAGAGTGGTTTGTGTAATCAACTTTAAGATGTTTTGCATGTTTTTTTTTGTTTTTATTTGAAAGCAAATCAGCAGTATGTTTGCAATAACATTCCCCATCCCAAAGACAGCCTTCTGTTACCATTTTCTAATGTTCAAAGATCAGACAAAAAAAATAATCAGGGCATGGTCTGACACTCAGTCGCACCACTCCTTCAACTGAATTTAAAAAAATCTCACCCTTCCCCAAGTCCATAAATTCCCACATTTGCAGAGCTCACTGTATTACATTACATATGACCCCAAAGACAAACAGAACTGTTATTTCTCAACCCCCTTGGTTCCTCAATTCAGTTCACGGCGCAGCTGCACAAACAGCTAGGCCAGCACAACGGGCTGGGGGAGACAGGAGCACCCCAAAGCCGCACCAGTCTACAGATGGAAAGGTGGTGCAGGTGGAATTGGGGGAGGATGTGGGTGCAGCGGGGAGCCAAGCACCCCACAACGTACACACACCTTGTAACAGCTCACAAACTGTCAAAACCGCACTGCTGCTATGCATATTGGTGTGGAATTTGCAGTCCCTGGTGTTTTTTAAGCCATTGAGCATTAATCTTTCATAGGGAATAAAAAAAATATAAAATTAATCATACCCCCCAAGAAATTTTGAAAACCGGTATTTCTTGCTCATTTGATTTAGATAGTTGACTTACAAATTAAGTCATTTAGTCAATTCACTCTCAGAGTAACTCTTCTGTGAGCTTAAGATGAAGCAGCTGATATGTTTCAGAAGTCATTTACAAAAGATGAACAAAACTAGTTCCAAGTTAAAGGCTTTTCAGCTCTTACTATTGTATTCCTCAAACAACAAAACTTTCTCAACCAACTGCTGATGAAATCGTTTCATCAGTTCTCCCTCTAAAAATCTCAGCACCACACCCATCACACACTGGGATTCTTTTCCTTATTTAAAAGTTAATTGCTTCTCCTGAGACATCAATTCAATCATTCTTTCGCGCAGTTCATCACAAGATATTTTAGTGACTCAGTCTTTTCACTGGATTTTATGTGATCTGGAGACTTGGGGATGTTTACTTACTCATCTTTTAAATCCTAAAAGGCCCAATGAAACGGATGAAAAAGATACAAGAGAAGCACAGGATCAAGTCAGTTCTCCCTATGTAAAAAGCAAAGTCTGCCTGCACAGATCTGAGATTTATTCCCCAACTTTCAGTGAGTGACATCTTCATTCTGAACTAAAATGATGGGAAGAACCTGCATTTCCTCATCTTTTCTTGGATATTTTTTGCTGGTTTTTAAGCACATAAGGATTGTGCAATGCAACCGTGCAGGAGTAGCAGACTGATATAAACACCTAAATATGCATTTGTGAGGTCAGAACATGGCGTAAGAGGGAGATTACATCAGTAATTTTTGTTAACTGCACTCAGACACAAATTCTTCTCTAAACCATGAGAAGCATTCATCCGAGTGTAGCCTCCAACGCACTATAAACTTCAAATACTAATCCCATGATTTCTCATGCACAAAACCGTAACGATAGCACCTTCTTTAACTGGTTAAAAACGTTATCTTACAAACAACCACTAGGGATTAAAATTGCATCTACCCAAAAAAGATTTTGAAAGTTTAAATTTGAAAAGCAAATGGATGCCTATTTGCTTCAAAACTACTTCTGTACGGTAAAGTAATAGAAAATATAATAAATAGACATACTAGGAAAAAAAAAAAGTAATCAAACTGACAACCTATGAAAGGGTCAAAGACTGTTTCAAGGCCTTGGAAGGTGATCAATCCTAACGGCTTTCCAGAAACATTAACATGAAAACCGGACACATTAAAAGGCTCATTATTTTAATGAAATACATCTTTTCCCTATATTCTGTGCTTTCTACAAAAACACACCAAACTAAATAAAACAGATTATTAAAATCTTGTTGCCACAGTAAGTATACTCTTGCCTATAGCTTTCCCCTCTTCCGCCATTGGCTTATTCTTGGCAAGTTTGAGAACTATACCATTTAAGAAGCTTTAAGTGTGTGACAAACCTACAAAAAGCTTAACAAGCTCTACCATGCTTGTTACCATACAGGCTTCAACTAAGAAAGAAGAAATTAATGGGATTTTTACAGCAGAAAACATAACCAAATCCACTAAAATGCAGAGATGTGGAACATCAATGCTTCGTGCATTTCTGGCAGTCACTTTCCATCAAAACCCACAAGTCTGACAGCACACAGAAAAAGCACATCAAGTAACTAACCTCGTGGTTTCACAAGCTGTCTGAAGGAAAGATTTTTACAAGACAATTTGACATGCATCTGTCAAAAATGAAGTAATTTGCTGAAAAAGAACAAGTGACCAAAGAAATTGGCTGAGGATTTTAATTGATATCGTTCAATCTTTCCCCTCTCCTTTAGTTAACTTGGAGAAATAGAGCTATCCGGATTTCAGTCAAGTACACGTACCGATGACAAGCCATCCCTGCTTCTTTACTGTTGTGGTAATGACAATATTGGCTGTGGCAGGAGCCATGTGACTACATCATCGCCTTCAACACGATCAGCACCGACATAGACTGCCTTTTACTACCACCATTTGTTCTCCTTCAAGTGGTTTAACAAAGCAAACAGGAAAAAAAAAGAAAAAAATCACTATCAGATCTAGTCCCACTACAAAAACAGCTGCACCAGGTGGCAGTAAAATGACAATTGCTAAGGCTCCTGGCATCCACAAGTCACCACAGAGGAGCACTCCTCTGAAAGACTTCATTCTCCAAGAAGTGTGATGGATAGGCAGGAAAATTAAGACTCCAATCCTGCATTTCTCCCCCCCCCTCCCGCCCCCCAGTGTGATTTGTTCATGCAGACAATTGCATATGTTCACCAGCACAGAATACAAAACCACTTTACACACTTCCCATTTGTCATCAAAACCTTTCTGAGCAAGTACTAATTTTATACTGATCTCCACAGCAGCATCTTCATTACCCAGAAGTATTAAAAAAGAAAATAGGAGGAGTTTACAGGAAATAATAATAAAACTTTGACCACCAGTGACGTTGTTTTCATCGGGAACAATCTCTAGGGAGATCAGTGACTTGTATCTATTATGAGGAAAGGCATCGGACAGCCAGCTAGCGCTCCCAGCCATCTAATGCATGACCTTCAAAACAAGTCCCTTCAGCAGTGTTACCTTGCTGCTCTACCTCATTTTCCTGCATCTTCCTCCTCTATTTATAGTACGTGGGGAAAAGAAACAAGCCAAAAGCCAAGGAAAACCAGTTTACAGATGACAAAACTACTTAAAAATTCTAATTTTTGATCACTTTATGCAGCGTCTATAGCTTCCTTATAGTCATACAACAGCATTGCACAACATCTCGGGTAGAAAGTCACACGTTCAGATCAAGCAGCAAAATCAGGGTTTTCTTTAGGCCGAAAGATTTTGATTCTATCCGGCAGCATTGTATTTTTAAGTATACAACAAACATTCTGTATTTTAATTCATCTCCAATACAATATTGCTTTTTTTTAAGAGTCTTTTATCTTCAGGTTGTTCATGACCCCAGAAAAAAACAACACAAAAACCAAAAAAAAAAAAACCCCAACACATTAGAGATTACATCTGCTGAATGAGAAAAGCTATTTCTCCGTTTTGTTTCCTTCAAGCATTTGGTAATAACTGGGAGCTAATTCAGCTCCTCCTGTGGTTCCAACAGGCACTAGGCTGGGTCCCTAAGGTGACAAGGTGGCAAGCAGGGGAACTGGCTGCTGGCAACCAGGAACAAAGCACCAACTGTCCCACTCACCGGGGTGTCATCTGCTCCCCCACCCGCACACACACACACACACACCCCTCCGTGACGGCATGAAAATCTGACGTAAAAGCGGAACTGCAAGAAGAACACGAAACCGTTTTAAGCAACTTCAATAAAAAGCACGAAATTTGAGGCCGCCTCTCTTTAAGGCAGGGGAGGAATAATTAACCAGAAATTTCCTCAAAGGAGAAGGCTATAATCACGTTTCCTCAACGACTTTCTGATTATATATTCAGCATGTAATTCTACGCATACGTCCTTCCACAGCAAGATTAAACTCTTCTGTGCCCAAACCCACTTTCTGCGTCCAAAATAATTTTTAAAAGAAAAAAAAAACAGGGGAAAAAAAGCAGCTGAACCAAGTAAACTCTAAACTTGCATAGTTAAAACTAAACCTTAGTGTTTAATAATCAACTCCCAACAGCACTGAATATTTTGGGAGGTCCGACTCAAGTAACTTTCAACATAAATTTTTGCAGGATGACTAATGAATTGTGAGCCGCAGTTTGGCCTCAATCACAGCTAGTAACCTGAAATCCCCTCCTGACGGGGGTACAGTACGTCTCAGGAAATTTAAAGGACTAAGCATCGTCTCGTGGAGAGGCACAGATATTTCAGGCCAGCTCTAGTAAAAACAGCATTTTCCCCCTTCCAGGTTCACCAAAATCCAGACTTTGGAGCCACCACCTCAGCGCTATACTGTAAGCAAAATCCGAAGGCAGCGCTAATGTTAATTATTAACTTACTCGGTTACAGCCTGCTAATTAGCTGACCCCAGGAGCTGTGCGAGTCTCCCAGCTCCGCCACCAGGCTGGAAGAAAAACCGACGGGCGCTTCTGTGCCCTGTCCCCTCTCTCCTCCAGCCAAGGGGAGCATTGCAGCAGCACCCAGCACTGCAGCAACCCTACCTCTCAGGTTTTATCTGGGGAAAAAAACAAAAAACAAACCCTAACCTCACGGTTTCGGCATCAACTCCGCCTCTAAATGAGTGGGGGGGAAGGGAAAAGGGGGGAAAAAAACAAAAAAAAAGGCACGATGATAAACCTACGGTCATTTAACTCGTCTGAGCTGGCCTAAGTCTCATCCATGCCAGCAGATCGCGCCTCTGCCTCCTTCCTCTCGCCGAGTTTGTAGCAACATGTGCCGGCTGCTCCTCTGCGCTAGGAGAGAGAGATTGGGCTGGTTTTAACCCCTCCCTTGCCACCGCCCGCCGCCTCCCACGGCGGAGGAGGAGGAGGGAAAAAAAAAAAAAAATAAAAAAAGCCCCGCAAAATCCCACCTATATATACATATATACGCCCCCGCGCATTCCCGTCACCTTGTAGCTGTCAGTACACACAAAAAAACCAAACTACGGGGATGAAATCCTACGGTCTGGAAAGCGAGGGGAGGTAAAAATTAAGATTAAAAAAATATATTTATTTTTTTTCCCCTCATGCCCGCCCCTCCTCAGCCCTTTCGGCAGCGCCGATCCCGCCGCCCCCAGGAGGCAGCGCCGGCGGCAGGGGGGGGAGGCGGTGGAAGGAGGCGGCAGCCGAGCCCCCCCCACGCACGTACCTTGCCAGGCCGCCGCGGGTCTTCGCCGGGGTTCTTCCTGACGCCGCCTCCGCATCCACCATGCTTTTGTCCGGCCGTGGGCCGCCTGGGGGGGG
>NW_015094507.1:2875625-2963335 GCF_001431845.1 Calidris pugnax
CGCCTCGCCGTCCCCTTTCCCGGTCTCCCCACCCGCCTCCAACCCCTCCGCCACCCCACCGTGCCCCGCGGGGACCGTCCCCTTGAGCCCGGCCACCCATCCCGACCCATCCCGCAGCCCCGCCTCCCCGCCGCCATGTTGTGCCTCGACGCCTTTCCTGAAGTGAAGCACCCCGAGATGGGGGACGCGGACAGGGACCCCGGCACCCAGGAGGAGGGAGCCCGGTTTGGGGGCAGTTTCCCCCGGGGAGGGCAGGCAGAGAGGCAAATGCTGGCACATTCATGTCCGCCGGCTTCACAGGCGCGAGAAGCTGAGGTGATGCCTCCTCCCCTCCCTCCTGCAGCAGTAAAAGCCCGTTTTCTGAGGTAAATATTTTTACCAACCGTCAGCCGCTTCCGCCACAGGGGCTGCTGGTTGAGACTACAAAACATCTTTGTGACAATGTTCGTTCCTTCCTTCCTTTTTTTTTTTTTCCTCCATAGGGCGTCAAGCCAAGGAGGAGAACCCCCAGCCATACTGAAAAATGCTGTGCCACTTAGCTTTTTTTTAATTTTTTTTTATTTTCTCTCCTTTTTAAGCAAGGTAATTGCGGCTCACTCAGTTCCACGTGGTGGTCCACAAAGCTTTTGTTAACTGGGGTCAGGGGGAGAAGAAAAGGAGTGGTTTTCGGCTGCCGGTGCTTCCCTTAGTAAAGAAGTTTCTGAGAGTTTTCAGATTTTGGAAATTTGCCCTCTAGATCTGATACTAATCATGCGTGACTCACTCATTAGCAACCCTCTTCTTTGGGTGGTTGTTGTTGTTTGCTTACTTGCTAAGATGATGAGACTCCAAATCCTGGCCAAACATCCCTATTGAAATAAACTAGAGAAATCTCCAAGCCCCGCGATGCTTACTGAAAGAAAAACATAAAAATGAGTGCTGCTACTGCAAGGGAGTAGTGTCTTCTTGCAGCCAGATGAGTAGCAACCAGCAGACAGACTCACAGTTCGCGTGGACTGTGAACCCCACAGCTTTTTGTCCTGTACAGGAAGAAAATGAACACATGCCATTTGTTTCTATTTTTAGTACCTGCATTCTCAATCCAATATAAGGAGAGGCCCAACCAAAGCAATTATCTCAATGTCACCTGGCAGGGGTGTTTTAAAAACAGTTTTTGCTGCAGCGGGAGAGGTAAGCATGTCCCCACAACCCACAAAAATAGACATTTGTGCACTTAAGAGTTTAGAGGGCTCGTTTTCAGCAAGACTCAGTAGCTGCTGTGCGCAGCCATAAACACGGCCGTTTTGGTAAATGGCACCGAGCATCCACAGCAGGTACTGAGCTCCCCAAACTCCCTGTCCTTAAATATTGGAGGCCCATAGAAAACCCACAGCGAGTCTCCTGAGGCTACTCCAAAGCCTTGCTCAGGGGGTCTGGGAGGAACGCCCCGGTCCACGAGTTGGGAGGGACATTGCATATTTCATTCCTCTTCAAATATTTATATATGTACTTCACGTTTGAGTAAAGCTGTCCTTTTCACCAAAGTGGAAAGATTACAGAAAAGGGAGGCATTACCCTAAATCAGCAAGCATCTTTGTCCATTAAGTAACACAAGACTCAAAAGGAGAATTAAGCATCTGGCAGGCAGGAGCTTGGCTCCGCTGCACAGGAGATTTCATAACAATATGTTTTGAGATCAATTAAAAAAAAAAAAAAAAAAAAAAAAACTCAGTAGCTGCTGTGCGCAGCCATAAACACGGCCGTTTTGGTAAATGGCACCGAGCATCCACAGCAGGTACTGAGCTCCCCAAACTCCCTGTCCTTAAATATTGGAGGCCCATAGAAAACCCACAGCGAGTCTCCTGAGGCTACTCCAAAGCCTTGCTCAGGGGGTCTGGGAGGAACGCCCCGGTCCACGAGTTGGGAGGGACATTGCATATTTCATTCCTCTTCAAATATTTATATATGTACTTCACGTTTGAGTAAAGCTGTCCTTTTCACCAAAGTGGAAAGATTACAGAAAAGGGAGGCATTACCCTAAATCAGCAAGCATCTTTGTCCATTAAGTAACACAAGACTCAAAAGGAGAATTAAGCATCTGGCAGGCAGGAGCTTGGCTCCGCTGCACAGGAGATTTCATAACAATATGTTTTGAGATCAATTAAAAAAAAAAAAAAAAAAAGGAAAACAGAAATCATCTAGAACAGTGTGTCACGTTAACACTGGGTGCTAAGGAGCCTGGAAAAACACGTGAAAGCTGAAAAGTTTGGGCGATGGTGAAACGGTCTGCTGTCTTTGGGGGGAAAGGCATCTCTCCCTCCTCCTGGTCCCACACCCAGGGCCGTGCCTGCTCCTCTGTAATCGCACCGACTCGACGGGTCACGGGGCAGCCTTGTGAAACCCTGAGGGGGGAGGGAAGTGTTTCAATCCAAACAGATTCCCTGTTCCAATTCACTGCCAAGCCTCAAAAATTAGCTGAAAGGGGGGAAAGTACCCAAGAAGTGACGTTGCTGCTGAGCACAGTGTATTTTTTCCAGCTGTTGCCTGACTGCGGTGCTGCTGCTGTGCTCGGTGCAGCTAAAACCCTCAGCGAGGGGTAAGCACCATCCTGGGGCAGGGGGTGAGCCTCACCCCTCTACAGCGTCACGAAAATGGCTCCAGCTTGAAACCCAAATCTCCTCTGTCAGCGGACAGGTTTAATCAAGTCTCATCAGCACAAAACAATCCCACGGAGCGACTCTCCCCATGTCCTGCCGTGCCATCCTCCCTTCAAAGCAGCCTCCTTCCCTCCTGCCCCACACACTCTTGCTGGGGGCCAGGGCACCTCCTCGTACATCCCTGTCCCCACCGGGGTTTAAGGCATCTTGTTTAAAAGCACCTTGGTCACTTTCAGATTCGAATGTATTTTATTTTATTTCTCTCTCTCTCTCCCTTTTCAGCAGGCCCTGTTGCTTACAGCCACCGGGACGGGAGAAAACAATGCTGTCAAGCAAGGACACGAATCCACCTGATGCCTCACCATCCCGTGTCACGACCTGATACAGCCTTGTGCATTAATTAATGGGAACCAGTTCCCAACAGCACCCAAACATGCTGTTCCCAGGCTTTTGCTGTTGTTGTTGATGTTGTGGCTTTGACAGGGCCAGCAGGGGAAGAGGATTTTGTGTCCAGCTATTGAGACAGGTGCCCGAGTAATGAGCAACCTCGTAAAAATACAATTTTTAAAGCTCTGGTGATGGAGTAGGCACTAATTACACCAGCCAGTGTGACTGACTGGGTCTGTGGCCCCTGGGCCACCTCCAGCACGTGTGGTAGGATGAGGCAGGACGTGAGGCACCACATCTAAACACAGATGTACAACCTCTCCTGGATGGCTGCTTGTGCTTGGGTGAAACTAAGGAAGCCTTGAAAATTTTGATTTTGTCGTTGTTACACAGTTTGCTTCATTAGAAAGAAAGCAGCATTTTAATGTTCCAGGTCTGTAAAGCCAAGCTTTGTTATGGGCACAGCGGTAAATTGTTGCCTTATTTTTTTTCTCCTGAGGAGGAGAGCAAATACTTTTGATTGCAGCTGTTGTCAGCAGTACGTGCACACTTTAATTTGGCCAGAATCTGGACTAACTTTTTTTAAAACGCCACTTTGACTCAGCATCGTGATGCAAATTGTTAGGCCTTGCCAGTGAGTCCCAGAGAATCAAACATTCCTCAGGGGCTGGTCACAGGGAAGTTGTATGTTCAGGGCACTGGTGTCTTGGCACTTGGTGACATGAATTCTCGTTGCACGAGTTTTTCCATAGGTAATGTGATGGGCACAACAGCCAGAAAAGGGAGTCTTTTAAAAGGATTCAACTCTCATTTTTTTTATCAAATTCAAATTAATTTCTATTTTTTCCCAAGCCATTTATTCACTGCTGTCATAGCAGTTGTGTTCATTGGAATTAAAGCTGATTGGGGGGGCTACCGCATGTATAGCTGTGGCAGTGGGATGTGTGCACTGGCCTTTTCTCTAGCATTTGCCTGTTAATTAATAATTGGTACATTGCCAGGAGCAAAGGAGAAGCGGGAACGAGTCCCAGGTTGTAAAATCTTCAAGGTTATCTTGCTCTTCCTGTTTTGCAGCAGCAAAGCAAGAGCGAGAGAGGTTGGGTGCAGCCAGATGGAGCCTTGACATGGGTCCCTTGCCCCTGGGGGCCGTGGGCTACTTCACCAGGGGAGCTACAGCACGTCCCATCCCATCCCACCACGTCTCCCCAGCTCATCCCAGCAGCTGCAGGCACATCTTCCCCCAGCAAACGGAAAGCAGCAGGCACAGGATTTTCCCTTGAACCTGTGTATTGCCCGGCATTCCCAGGTACCTGCTTGCAGCCATCCTTGTGAAGACAGCCAGTGCCTTCTCCGCAGCGTGCACCCACCTCTTGGGCCAAAAATGCTGCTGAAGGCAAGCCCACGTGTACTGAAGCACTTCCCAACCTCCCTCTTGTCAATGCTCACCTGGTTCTCCTGGGTTGAACGTTCCCGTAAGGCCAGTGCAGCTGGAATTAGTTTTCTGTGGTGGACCAGAGCTTACAGATACAACAGCTCTATCTGGTTCTTGTGGACAGAGTGGTGGGGCGAGGGAACGCTTGGAAAGCATGGGACTAACCTGAGCGTGCTTCTGCGACCAAGGAGGATAAGAACACAAGATAAGAGGCTAAAATTTAAATAATAACGGCGAGCCGTAGAGATTGCTGCTGTGGCATGTGAGCGCTTCAGCAGCAGCCCTGAGTTTTAAACACTGGGGATAAAAAAAAAAATCTAAAAATGCAAAGACACCATGCAATTGGAGCTGGAGCATCTCCATTCTTTCAGGAATGAACCTTGTTTTTCCCACCCAAATGTTTGAGCCTGGAATCTCTTCCCCCTGGCACACACGTGCCAACCAGCACAGCAAGAGCCACTGCTACAGAGCTGGTTTGCTCCTCTTCCTTTTTAATTATTGTGCCTTGGTGAGATGGGGGAAGAGGCAAGGGGCATCTTCAGCTTTGGCAAAGCCACTCAAGGTGAGGAGACTGGCACATCCATCCATGTCCCCCAGAGAAACACTTGGGTTTTTTTTTTTTTTCCTGACTTGTTGTGTCTTGCCCTTGGAGGCAAAGTGGGGCAGGGGCGCGATGGTGGCAAGAAACTCACCCCTGCTCCACTGTGTGCCGTCCTTTGCAAGCTGTGGGCAGAGCTGCATTGTGCTCCTATTGATCCACATTTGGCAGGAATAATTACTCCCTGAGCTGCTTGGATTAAAGTCAGTGTTTCCCTGCTCCAGAAGGACGTACCTGCCTTTTTCAGGCAAAGGCTGCAGCAACTACCAGCGTTTTGTGAGGCTCCTTTTCCCTGCAGACTGAAGGCAGCGCTGTGCAGGAAGGGGATGGAGAAGAACCCACTTGAAGTTCAACTTCTACACGAGCAGAAACCAGACAATAATTATTTCGCAAGCAACAAAAAAGTGCTATATGTACAAAACATCTTTTTTTTTTTTTTTTGTGCCCCGGAAACGTGAGCCCTTAACACCTCTCCTTACCTCGGTTCTGAGGCATCCCACAGCGTTCTGCAGCAAGACCTGAAGAGCTGCAGAACTGAAAACTGCCAGGCAGCAGAGTTCTCTTTGAAGGTGAGAAAACTGTTTACACTTAGGAAAAAGTGCCATGGACCCCCTTCAGCTGAACCGCTTCCATTTGGCTTTTATTTTTTAGCAGATGCCGCTTTAAACACCTACAAAATCCCAGCTGTGGGAAAACCACCAGTCCTTACGTGTGACTTAGATATATATTTTTTTTTTAAACCAGCTTGACATCAGGCCCATGCTGGATGAAGCTCCGTGGTGTGATTTCCCTCGGACTCCCACAGTGCCAGCTCGGGTAAGGTGACTCCAATTGAAACCAGTGCTGTAATGGGAGGGTGCTGACATCCGAGCAAGCTGTGTTCTCGGTGGCGGGTTAGTAAGAGGAGAAAACTGCCAGGGCCACGCGCGGGAGGCTTTTCGAGGCACTCCCAACCCTTGGGCAAAGCGCTTGCAGCCGCCGCTGGAGCGAAACCCTGCTCAGCCCGTGGGGATTGCAGCCCAGCAGCGGTGGCACAGCGGCTGTTTCTCCGCTGGCATTTGTCACCAAGGGCTCCTCCTTTGGGTGGCGTGAGCAGAAGGGTCTCCACAAGCAGGGTGGGGAGAGTGGACCTGTCTGAGGGGGACAGCGGCAGCTCGCTCTTAGGGTTGTAGGGTTGGGTTGGGACCCGAGTGGGCTGTTTTGAAGCTCCCTGCGAGGCACTCCTCGGGCCCTATCCAGGGGGAGGTGCAGGGTATCCTCATTTTTGTGCCAGCTCTCTAGCAGGACAAGGACTACAAAACCTGGGTTTGGCCTTGCCCCTGCATCCTCCGTGCAAGCACCCATCCAGCATGTTGGGTGCCCTGGGGGCCTCCCTCCCAGCTCCCAATCTGCTGCTGCTGGCTTCTTGCAGTTGCTCGAGGCTCATCTGATTTCCCCCCCCCCAGGGTCCCTGCAACCTTTTTACGTTTATTTATGCTCCTAAAAGCCACCTGGGAGGC
The DNA here is from genome assembly GCF_001431845.1 of Calidris pugnax. NCBI lineage: Eukaryota > Metazoa > Chordata > Aves > Charadriiformes > Scolopacidae > Calidris > Calidris pugnax. Next base: position 2,882,178 of record NW_015094507.1, read on the forward strand.
CACAGGCTGTTTGCCATTCTGCATTGCTGAGGCACACACACCCCTCACCACCCAGACCTCCCTGCAATGAGCAAAGGCCAGCGCTACCACCTGGGGGGGCGGGATGTGGCCCCCGGCCTTATCAGAATTGCCATGTATCAAAGGGGGAGATCAGAAAGCTTTTATCTTGTTATTGCAGGATCTGCGGATAAGCCTCAGAAATCAAGAACAGGGCAAAGGGAAATGAAATAATCCACATGCCTAGTTTTAATATCCAGCCTCATACCTACGGGTTCCTGAAAAATGACCTGGAGGGAAGATCCCTCCTGCTTTAGGGACTGAGATCAGCAAGATAATCAGAGCAAATGAAGGGTTTTCTTCGTGCTGCTTGATGGAGAAATCCCTCTGACATGGATGTGCTCACTATAAATAAATAAAACTTCAGAAACCAGCATGCAGCACAGATGAGATCTAGCCTCGTAAATTAGTAAACCACTCCCCCCGTGTACAAAATCGCTGCAGGTTTTGTGCCTGGCCCTGTGCATATTTAACCTTCCCCCCATGTAAGTAGTCCTCCGAAGTTAATGGAGCTGTACTAATTTGCGATGGCTGGGGATTAAGCCGCTGGGGTTAAGCATTTCTGCAGGCTCTGGTTGCAGCACGTTGTAGTTACAGTGCTGTAGGATGACTTGGAGATGTTCCTGCTCTGGAAAAAAAACAAAAAACAAACCCATCCATGGCCAAGACACCGTGTCACTGGTGGCCTCGTGGCACGGCCCGGGTACGAGCGCTCACCCTTCGCAGGCTGTGTCCTGGGATGGAGAAATCCCACTCCCACCCTGCAGAGGAGGGCACAGAGGTCTCCTCAGAGGCTGCCATGTAAAGCTCATTTCTCTCTTTCATTCTCACGGGGCAGGGGGGGATGTGTTTTCCAGAGACCGTTTCATTACTGTTCCGCTGCTTGCAAGCATCTTAATTTAAATCACATTATAGATGCACCAAGGCAAAATGATCTATCTGCAGCCTAAATAATAAACTGGAGTGAAAACATCCTTGGGCTGCGAGAGACGGGAACAAGCACTAATTGAAATGTATAAACTTACGTAACATTATTTATAGAAAGGAGCCCGATTGTCAAAGGCCCCGAGAGGGCTGGAACATGGGAATGTTTGTTCTCCCTGCAAAGAAAAAATTAATTATGTAAGTTTATAAATTCCAGTGGCTTTGCCTTCTCGTCTCCCGATGTGCCTAAGGACTGCTTGAAAGGTATTTATGGTTCCCAACCGCTGCTTCTTGGTGGCGTTTCTTAACCTTGTCCTACTGCATGCCATTGCCTCAGGACCTCGGAGCAGGGGATTAGCTTTATGCACTGTGCTCCTCGGCCACAGCAAAACACAGTTCTGTGTGTCCTGAGGTTCTGTGTGTCCTGAGGTTCTGTGTGTCCTGAGGTTCTGCAAATTCATTTTAAGGGGATGCCTGGAGGAGGCCAGGACCCACCAAGCCACCAGATATTTTGGGGAGGGTGGTGGGGCAGCTGCCCTGTTTTGGGGCACCAAACCAACCCCCTCCTCGGCCCGAACCTACTGTCTCCTCCTGACGTGACGTTGCTCAGTTTCTTCTTTTGCTGCCAAGAACAGCGATGCCACGGAAGACTCTTAATGCTCCACATGGTTTGATTTGCAAGGCGGGAAGAGTGCCACTTATTATTAAAATGCACTATATCGTATAATTTCCTGGTAATGCTGCATTTGGCCAGGGCTGCCAACTGGCCAGACAGCTCAGGAAATATGGCCGAGAAATTACATATCATCGAACCCAAATGATGAGTGTTTCCTCCCAGGCTCCGCTCGGAAGCACTATGGCGTTGGGTTTTGTGCTGTGATGCTGGTTTTACCCCTATTTGCTCCTCTAAAACATCACTTCTCAAGCGGCTGAGGCACTCACCGGCATCCAAAAATGCCACTTATTCAATTACCTCATTTTACATATTCTCCGATGCCATCTCGTTATAAAAGCCAATGGCCGAGTGCTGGAGTTTCAGCGCAGCCAGCTGCTAAGTGAACTAAAATCCAAGCTCCAAGTCACCTGCGCTCAGGGGAGATAAGAAAATGTCTTCAGAGAAATATTTTGTACCTCCCCGTTGGCCGATGTCGTCTGACAGCACCGCATTTCAGGGACCAGCCACCTCAAAAATGCCCCAGGGCCAAATGCCCCAGGCAGGCTCTCTGTCCCCAGCCCCATCCCTCTCTCCCACATGCTTCCAAACCTGTTTTCCTGCAATTTCTTGCACTTCAAGACCTGCCTTGCTCACACAAAAAGGAAGGAAGGAGGAAGAGCAAGGCATTTGAGCTCTGAGCATGGAGATGATCAAATAAGCATCTGGTCAATGCTTATAAATACTTAAAGGGAGGGTGTCAAGAGGATGGGGACGGTCTTCAGTGGTGCCCAGGGACAGGACAAGAGGAAATGGGCACAAACTTGTACATAAGAAGTTCCACCTAAACATGAGGAGGAACTTCTTTGCTGTGAGGGTGGCAGAGCCCTGGCAGAGGCTGCCCAGGGACGTGGTGAGGTCTCCATCTCTGGAGATATTCAAACCCCACCTGGACATGTTCCTGTGCAACCTGCTCTGGGTGGACCTGCTCTGGCAGATGATCTCCAGAGGCTGCAGCTGCGCCCCCCCCACCAACTCTTTCATGGGGGGTGGCACGTCGTGTCCTCTGGGGACTCCGGTGGCACCAGGGATCCCCCAGGAGATTCATGCTACCAGGAAAAGGCATTTTTGCTGGTTTGTGTACGTCCCTTTTGAGGAAAGGGGGACTCATTTACAGTTTTGGGAAGGCTTGGCTAAATCAGGGTGAGCTTTTTGGGTAGAAACAGCTTTATTTTGCCACGCTGAAGGGAGAAAGCATGGATGGTGATGGCTGCCTGTTTCTCTGCGCCGTCACCTTCATCTCTCAACATGGCGAGGGAGGCCCAGGAGCCCAGTGTGGCTTCCACGTTGGATTAAACATTGAGCCTGTGTCCTGGGGAGTTGGGAATCATTTAAGAGGCAGATTTTAACAGTCTCGGCTACGAGGCAAGGAGTCATCCTCTATTTTTCCGGTCACAAGCCACACGAAACGTAAGGCCTTAAAAAGTCGTCCGTGGCTGCTGCAAAGGACCTCTGTGCTCCCCGGTACCGCCTTCTCAAAAAGGCTCCTTCTCTCCCTGGCACCCACCGAGCGCCGCTTTATAAATATTTGGAATAAATGAATAAACTGTTGAAATTCCCCAGAAGGGGAAGGAAACATTTCCGTGGGCAACGGCGGGGCGAGTGTGAGTCATCAGGTAAAACTTCTCGGACTCGCACATCTACAAATGGCTGGTGAATATCTAAATGAGGAAGTCTCCTCAGAGAGATGGCAGGTCCTTTATCTTATCGATAGACAGCAGAAGAACTGGTGTGCAGCAAAGAAAAGCTCTCAAAATATCAACCCCTTTGTCCAAAAGTTCAAACAGAAGAAAACGTGGAGGTCATGGACTCCAGCGAAAACCCTCCCCTGAAACACAATAAAAGCACAACCCTTAATTTCACTGAATTTTTAGAGTTGGAAGGGACCATAGAGACCATCTAGTCCAACTCCCCTGCTGAAGCAGGACCACCCAGAGCTTGTCAGAGCATGTTACTCAGGAGCATCCAGGCGGGTCTTGAAAATCTCCAAAGAAGGGGACTCCACACCCTCCCTGGGCAGCCTGTTCCAGGGCTCCGTCACCCTCACTGTGAAGTAGTTTTTCCTCATATTCAAGTGGAACCTCCTATGTTCCAACTTGTGCCCGTTGCCCCTCGTCCTCTCACTGGGAACCACTGAAAAGAGTCTGGCTCCCTCCTCCTTCAAACCACCCTTAAGATACTTGTAAGCTGGGATTTACATTTGCAAAAAGGACCTGTAAGAAAGAGAAACATAAATGTAAAATAAAATGAGGCTAAATAACCTGAAAAATGGGAAAATGAATCAACACTAATATAAAATAAGTGTGCCTCTGCTGGTTTCCATGGCCTTATGAAATACAGCACTTGCTTGGCTTGGATTTGGAAAAAACATGGTGCATCTAAATTTTATTTTTATTTTTTTTTTCAGATACAGATATGCCTAGAAAAAGGCTTCAAAAAATTCAGCAGTTCTGGGAACACGCAGACGGAGAAAAAAAAGAAGACTGTGCTAAGAGGAATGTCTTTGCCAAGCAGAGAGCGACCGCGGGGCTTGCCAATTGTGTGAGTGGAGGCAGCGGCACTGGCAGATATTTTAGGGAGCACCAGATCAGAAACGAGTGGCAACTTGGAGGAATTCCCAGAAAAGGAGAAGCGGTTGCATGACTCAATCGCGGGGCATTTCAGCGGTGCAGAAGGTGACATGGGGAGGAAGAACCAGCTGAAGGCTGCGACAGCCCGGGTTCTGCTGCTCCACAGTTTTGGGTAGAGCAGCAGCGAAGACCGGGATGGGCTGCACATCTGGAGCTGCACATCTGTAGTCATCACCTCCACAGCTGCAGCAGCAACCCAGGCTCACGGCGGGGCAAACCCCACCAGGGTTCTGCCCCTCCACTCTGCACTGGTGAGGCCACAACTGGAATCCTGCGTCCAGTTCTGGGCTCCCCAGTTCAAGAGGGACAAGGAGCTACTGGAAAGAGTCCAGCGAAGGGCAACAAAGATGATTCAAGGATTGGAGCATCTCCCTTATGAAGAAAGACTGAGAGAGCTGGGACTCTTTAGTCTGGAGAAGAGAAGGCTGAGGGGAGACCTTATCAATGCCTACAAGTATCTCAAGGGTGGGTTGAGGGAGGAGGGAGCCAGACTCTTTTCAGTAGTTGCCAGTGAGAGGACGAGGGGTAACAGGCACAAGTTGGAACATAAGAGGTTCCACTTGAATATGAGGAAGAACTTCTTTGGGGTGAGGGTGGCAGAGCCCTGGAACAGGCTGCCCAGGGAGGGTGTGGAGTCCCCTTCTTTGGAGATTTTCAAGACCCGCCTGGATGCTCCTGAGTAACATGCTCCGACAAGCTCTGGGTGGTCCTGCTTCAGCAGGGGAGCTGGACTAGATGATCTCTGCGGTCCCTTCCAACTCTAAAAAATTCAGTGAAATTCAGTGAAATTCAGGGCTTCAGCGACTCGTCCCTTGGGAAAGCACCCCAAAAGGTGGGACTGGAGGAGATTGTGGGTGCTGCCGGGTGCCATCTCCCTGCCCTGCCTCCACCAGCACCCTGCAGGTCACACCAAATACCCAGGCGCTGATGGAAACCAAGGCTGCCCCAGCCCAGTGGCACAGCACTTCTCCCCCCCACAGGAAGTTTTTAGTTGTTATTAAACACCTTGTGTCCCGGCTCCTTCCCTGGCTGCTTCCGAGGACCAGGCAGGGAAACCTCCCCGGGGTGGGATTCATGTAAGGGCTCTCCTTTAGCCCTTCCTCCTGCTGCTTCCCCATCTCCCTCACGTTCCTCCCCAGGCTGTGCTGAGCTGCTCGTGTCCCCCAGGCAGTAAATCTGCAAACGGCCGCAGGGCCCGCTGAGGAAAGAGGAAGAGGAGGAGGAGTTGGAGCTGGTGTCAGGCTGCAGCTGTGGTCTCCAAAAATGGGATGAGGCCCCTGTGCTGGGATGGCTGCTTGGACAGACCCGCGTGGGAGGCCAGCATCCACCCTGCTGAGTCAGGCTTACGTCTGGGCTTTGGGGAAGGAATCTGAAATTTCTCTTGACGTGCGTAAGCAGCAGCTTTCATCTGCCACCACCACAGAGATGGGCAGCAGGACCATTGATAGGTAGTGACACCCATGAGTCCCGGTAAAAAGCCATGGGTACCTGTGTCCTCCACTCAAGGAAGCAAAGCAGAGCAGCATCAGAGGCCTCTTTCTCCTCCGAGCTCAGCCCAAAGTGGCCAATAAGTTCAAAACTCTTGAACTCTCTGTAGGGAGGGACAGATGGACGGACACACACATAAACCATCTCAGCAGGAGGGCATGGTCCTGCTCAAGGGGAAAAAATCTGCTCTTCCTGCCCCAGCAGCAGCGTCCCCTCTCCCTGCCCACCTCAAACCTCCTGAAGCAGGAAGGATTTTGCTGCCCTGGGACACTCCTCTGCCCTTACCAAGGGCACCAGGCAGAGTGTGGTCCCCAAAACACTCCAGTTTTGTGTGGTAGTTTGCAAACTTCCACCAAGGAGAACGTCAGGGGTATTAGATATTCAGGGGGGGGGAGGACTGGGAAGAGAGAGAAGCGGCCACCCATGAAAACGTGCCCCCTTTTAACTTCTCACCTCTTCTAGGAAAGTATCCCATTATTTATGAAATGACCCCGACGTTTTTTGCCTCAGCCCGCTTGCCTGGTTAAGCCGTTTCACATATTTATTATTCCTTGTATGAAATAATACTTCCTGACATCTGTTCCCAGTTTGTTTCTCTCTAATTTCCATTTATAGCACATTTTCCTATCCTCTGACCATGTTAAAGTAAAACAAAAAGTATGTTTGACACGGTGCGAGTTACTTAAGATCATGATCCTTCCCTGACCTTGATTTTTATTTTTTTTATTGGGTTTTTTTTTTTTTTTTTTTTGTGAGGCTCCACAACGCTAAAGTTCAGGTCAACAGACAATGGCCCACGCAGCAGGGAGGCTGCTCCTCTTTTTTTTTTTTTTTTTTTGGGTTTTTTTTTTTTTTTTTTTGGACAGGCTCTCAAACACAGAACAGCACTTGAAGGAACTTTGGTGGAAAAGCGAGAGGAAAGCTCAGAGAAATCAGCAACCACTCAACATGTCACAGCCACCGGGGGACCGGCGTGAGGATCGGTGGGTGGTGATGGTCCCTCTGGTGCCACTCGGACACGGATGGGCTGGAGGCAGACGGGGAGAGCGAGGAGCTGTGGGGTCCCTCCGCCAGACGGAGGAGAGGACCAGGAGGTGGCATCGGGACGGGCAAGGGAGAGGAGATGTCACTTCCCAGCGCGGTGACACAGATTGGCTCTGGCCATGCTTTCCCTTCTGACCAGGCAGATGGGAGAAGGTGCCCTTCCCTTTGCTCTGGAAGAGGGAGTTCACTTCCAAGCGCAATCTGGCGACGCCACAAGCAATAAATTCGCAAGGAGAAGCGACGAGGAGGGCTTTAGTTATGGCACAGGAACATCTGATGTTGTCATCTCTCTCTCGGTACAAGCCCTCAGCATAATTTTAGCTCAGGAGGAGGTTGCTTACGAAGCTAAAATAAAATGGAAAGAAATCAGTGGAGCCTCCAACACATGTGTGCGTGCCTTCCCATTAAGTAACAAAGCAAGACAGAGACCCAGTGTCTTCTCCAGCTTGTCCGTCACTCTTTTATGGACTCTCAGGCAGTTCTCTGGTCGGGACCATCATAGGAACATTAGCCTACAGAGAACCATCCCCTCCTGCACCCATGACCCATGTGGTTATACATCCTGCTGTGACAAGGTCAACAAGGTCGCACCCCTGAACGGAAACACCTGAAACTGAAAACACTTCTGCTTAGGGCTCTTTGGTCAGAAGGGGGGTGGCTGCTCTGCAGGCTGGAGCTACGGCCGGGAGAGGTGGGTGCTCACAACAGCCCAGAGCCACAGCAACCCGGGCAGTTCAGGTCACAGCGCCCTGGACGTACCTTCTCTGGCTCCGGAAGCTTTCTTCACACAACTGTTGTGTTGCTAATTTAACCTGCCAGGTTGCCAAGGGAGCAGCCCTGAGGAGAAGGTCTTGGAGGTGTTGGTGGATGCGAAGCTCAACACGAGCCAGCAACGTGCCCTGGCAGCCCAGAAACCAACCCCATCCTGGGCTGCATCCCCAGCCGCGTGGCCAGCAGGGCCAGGGGGGGATTCTGCCCCTCTGCTCTGCTCTGGGGAGACACCCCCCCAGTGCTGCCTCCAGCTCTGGGGCCACCACCAGCAGAAGGACGTGGAGCTGTTGGAGCGGGGCCAGAGGAGGCCCCGGAGATGCTGGGAGGGCTGGAGCCCCTCTGCTGGGAGGGGGGGCTGAGAGAGTTGGGGGGTTCAGCCTGGAGAAGAGAAGGCTCCGGGGAGACCTTGGAGCCCCTTCCAGTCCCTCAAGGGGCTCTGGATCAGGGAGGGGAGCCATGGGAGGAGGGGGAAGGGTTTGACTCTGAAAGAGGGGAGATGGAGCTGAGCTGTGGGGAAGAACTTGTTTGGTGTGAGGGGGGGGAGAGCCTGGCCCAGGTTGCCCCGAGAAGCTGTGGCTGCCCCATCCCTGGAGGGGGTCAAGGGCAGGTTGGAGGGGGCTTGGAGCAACCTGGGCTGGTGGGAGGTGTCCCTGCCCAGGGCAGGGGGTGGCACTGGATGGTCTTTAAGGTCCCTTCCAACCCAAACCACTCTGTGATTCTATGACAACCAGGACTAAGAGCAGACAAGTTAAACTGTGCCCTGACAAAGCACCGTCCCCTCAATCACAGCGCGCAGCTGGGTGCCAGGGCTGCACCACCCCAGCTGGAGAGCCCGGAGGCTGGTGGAGGTGGACACTCTTCAGGGAAGCAGGTCAGGAGTGGCTTTGAAGGCTCGCCAGCAGGTCACTCAGTATGAACCAAATTGCTGCTCCTTTTGGGAAACCATCACCTGCCACTGCCCAGGAGAAGCTGCCAATTGTCCCCTGGCTGCCCTCGGTGCGGGGAAGGTGTGACTCAATGGGCCAGCAAGGTTGGGCACTTCAAGCCATTGTTTAACCCTCAGCAGCGCGGAGGCTGGCAGGGACAGAAAGGTGCCTCTGTGTCTCTGTCCCCTGAGCTCACCACCCTTCCTCCTTCCCTGGCTTTAAGCTCCACGCGGGTTTTGGGATTTGTCCTACCCAGCCCATGGTTTGAAAGGATAAACCCATGTCCCCCCCCCCCCGATGTCTGCCTCTTTCTTTTCCTCTTTTCTCCCCTGGGCAAACCCACACGTGGTGAGGGATGCTCTGTGCAGTTCCAACCTGGATTTAACAGCCATCACCTATTCGATGTGCAGAAACGGGAACTACTATGACAAAGTACTGAGGCCCATTCGTTCTCTGAGTTGCAATCTCTTTATTCGGTTAAGTGGTCTGGGTCAACAAAGTCATGCTCTCCTCTATCTCCGAGAGTTTCTTCAGCATCTGGCTCACCTTGGCCTCGTCAAACTCCAGGCAGAGGAACTCTGATTCCTACAAAACAAAAGTGCAAGAATGATGGTTGAGAGATGACAGTTTTTCAGGTGTACAACAGAGGGAGAACAGTGAGTTCTGTTTGCCTGATGATTTGTGTCCTGTGTCCTCTTTTTTCCTGTAGCACTTCAAGAACTTCAGCAGACCCTGAGACCGGCTCCACCAGGGAGAGCCAGCGGCCACCAAAGAGGCCACGGGATGGCTGAGCTGTGCCCGCCTTTCCTTTCAATGGAGGCATCAGTTTGGGTTTCTCCTTAGCTGCAGACTTTCACAAAACTCGTAGAGATTGAACTGTACCTGACACCTCCCCTTTTCTTTTCTACCTGGTGATCCCCAAAGCTGTTGCTGGGAACGACGAAGTGGTTGGAGCCACCACACAAAGCTCCTCACACACAAAAACCAGACTTAACGCTGGGGATAATGAAAACCCAAAAAGTCTTGTTGGATTCTCCTGAACATTCCCCTCTGGAAGTTCAGGAGAGTTTTATATTCTCTTACACATGGGCTCTACTGTCAACGTAAACGTAGAAGCAAGTGAAGAAGCAGCACCGATTTCTCTGAAAAGTCCTGCCACATCTCAAAAAGTAGTCATTCCCTGGCAGGCTGGATACTGGGATACAGCAAAAGGCTCTTGCCAAAGGCCCAGAAAATAAAAAATATCTACAAAACAAAACAAAACAAAACAAAAAAAAAAAAAAAAAAAAAAAAAAAAAAAAGAAGAAGAAGAAGAAAATATGAAAGAATATATATAAAGTTCTAATGATCTGGAACTCATTACTAAACATCACCGTTAAAAGGCCTCCTGAGCTCCCCGGTCCATCAGCCCTACCTGCTGGTGTGCCCACAGTTACAAAATCTTTCCTGTAGTGATTCTGGCAGAAAAATACCTTTGAGATTGCCGGGACTGGGAGTGTACTGGAGGTCGTTCCAGGTGAAGTAACATCCGTGACAGAGGAACAAAGTGAAAATATTTGAAAAATCAAGAGCAGCCGGTAGAGAGGGAGGTTCCTCATGAGACACTGGAATAGTTTTAGCCGTGGGAATCCCTATATACCCACGGCATTTCTGTACCTAACACAGACCCCCTGGTGCTTCTAAAAGGAAAAGGGCACCTCCAGGTCTCATATGATTTCTACCAGACTAAAATTTCTACCCTTATTTCAAAACGTGTTTTTTTTTTTCCATACAATTAGCATCCACCCAAATCACTGCAACTTCATCCTTTAGGTTTATGGGACTAATATCTAATACAGGGGGATAAAATCGTCGGACAAATTAAACCCATCAATTTTTACTCAGCACATTTCAGATACAAGAAGCTACAAGAAAAGCATTTTCCCCCCAGGCCTCAGGGACAGTTTTACCCTTTACCCTCCCTCGCTCTCCCAAGGATTCCAGGGTTGTTTCATTTTTTGTAAGAACCAAACCAGCAAGTGAGCTACCACCCGAAACGAGGCAGCGAGGGGATCATTTTGTGGGCAATTATCACAAAAGGCACTGCCAGAAGAACACGAACGGGAGAGAAAGGAGGTGCCAGAAGTCAGCGATCGGAAAGCCGAGCACGTGGAAAGGTTGTCCCAGACGTTAGTCACACGGGGAACTACCACAAGTTCAAGGGGATTTAAACCTTAAAACTTGAAACTTTCTAAGAAGGAAGTCCGACGAGAGCCGCACGCACTGCGAGCTTGTTTTTGTCTTCAGATATCACTGTCTCTGCCCTAATGCTGCTACCGAGGTGCTGGTGAGTCACTCTTTGTAGCTGCTACTGGATGAGCTAAGTCTTCCTGAAATGTTTCTTATCTTATCTGCTCATGACCACACCAGCCAACAGTCCAAGGGGAATTCGTATGCACGTCCTTCTGATTAGAAAAGGTTGCGCAGAACTAAGGGAAACTTTGACTGAATGAAGTATCAGTGAAGCTCAGTAATAGTCATGTAGCTAAATATATACCACAGAATCACAGAATGCCATGGGGTTGGAAGGGACCTCTGGAGATCACCCAGTCCAACCCCCTGCCAGAGCAGGTCCACCCAGAGCAGGTTGCACAGGAACGTGTCCAGGTGGGTTTGAATGTCTCCAGAGAAGGAGACTCCACCACCTCCCTGGGCAGCCTCTGCCAGGGCTCTGCCACCCTCACAGGAAAGAAGTTCCTCCTCATGTTTAGGTGGAACTTCTTATGTTCAAGTTTGTGCCCATTTCCTCTTGTCCTGTCCCTGGGCACCACTGAAAAAAGACCAGCCCCATCCTCTTGACACCCACCCTTTAAGTATTTATAAGCATTGATCAGATCCCCCCTCAGTCTGAAGAAGAATATAAAGATGTAGAATATACAGATGGCTACAAGGAAACACTTTTGCCTGAGGAAGTGATTATTCTCATAAACAGCACCCTATTGGAAACTATCACTGTAGGTTGTGGGGTTTTTTAAAAAAATGATTTATAGCATTACTTAGTACATTATAAAAAAAATATATAATATTAATTAGTATATTCCAAAACATCACAAATTAGCATTAAACACTCAAGATCAATAACAACACAGCCAGGACATCTAGGACTTGGAAGAAAGAGCTTTCTCGCACTGTTTTTTCTTGTCCTTGAACAACGGTTATCAACACATCTTTTGGAAAATACCTCGTACAAAGTACCTCTGCGAAGCACAATCACTGCAAAGCATAATTACAGCGGGTCACCGCCCTGAAAGAAAGCGTTCCGTGAGGAACATTTGGCTTCCACAGAATCTTCACGGCTGGAAGGGACCTTTGAGATCATTGAGTCCAACCACTGGCTCCTATCTACCTCCACCTTTGATGGAACCCATGGCAGCGCCACGCTGTGCAGCCCCGGGTCAGAGTCCTCCCCAGGATGAACTCCAAGGCCAAGCTCTGGCTGAGTCCTGGGGCTCTCCAGCCACCACCGGGCTCAACCCAGGGGCATGGACCTCCCCATGCAGCCCGTGAGCTCTGCCTCAGCTGATGTTAGGGCTTAGTCACATGGGGAGCATGAGCAGACAGGAGAAGACCGAAGGTCCCAGCTGTGGTGGAGACGCTTTTGCATGAGCCTAAGGCGTAAGTAGGTTTTTTGTTTTTTTTTTTTTCAATTATCTTTCCTCTTCAGGCTTTGTCAGTTAAAAGGAATGCAAATTGGGCAAAAGGACACTCCTGGATTGCACCAAGTCTCTTCGTGCCGCTTCATACAAGTGGTGAGTGCACTCAAAAAGCATACTTTTGTCTGTAAAGCAGGTAAAACCTTCCCATGAGGACCGGACGGTATCTAAATAGTTCCCACATTCTCAGGTGGGCGGACGAGAAGAACTGGGACGGAGAAACGCAGCGTTTGTCCGGTGAGGAGCTATTTCATATAAAAAAGCAGCCACATTTCAAAACCCTACACAAGGAGAAGACAGCGACGCTGTGTGCCCATCCTCACCTCCCTCCCGAGCGAGCACAGGGGCCACGTCCCATGGGAACAAAGCCCCTCACAGCTCCTTGATTTGGGGTCCCAGAGGCCACTGACCTATGGTTGCCACTGCCAAGAGGGGCCTGCAGGAGAACTGCTTCAGATCATGTGGAAGAGCAGAACTGCAGCAAACTGGAAACCCCAGACCCTGTCTTGAGTAACCAGGAGGGAAGAAGAAACCTCAGCAATGCCACCATGACAGGACACCACCAGCCAATGTGCCAGGCCCATGCATAAAAGCCACATCTTCATCCACAGCCAGCTGAACGTGAGCCAGCAGTGTGCCCAGGTGGCCAAGAAGGCCACCAGCATCCCGGCCTGTATCAGGAACAGTGTGGCCAGCAGGACAGTGACCATCCCCCTGTCCTGGGCACTGGTGAGACCCCAGCTTGAGTGTTGGGTCCAGTTTTGGGGCCCTTCCCACAAAAAAGACATTAAGGGGCTGAAGCGGGTCCAGAGAAGGGCAACGGAGCTGGTGGGGGGGTCTGGAGACCAAGGAGAAGGGTCTGGAGAACTTCTGAGGGAGCTGGGGGTGTTCAGCCTCGAGAAAAGGAGGCTGAGGGGAGACCTTCTCGCTCTCTCCAACTCCCTGAAAGAAGGGTGTAAAGAAGAAGGGACTAGTCTCTTCTCCCATGGAACAGGCGATGGGACAATAGAAAGTGGCCTCAAGTTTTGCCAGGGGAGGTTTAGGATGGATGTTAGGAAAAACTTCTTCACTGAAAGGGTTGTCAAGCATTGGAAGAGGCTGCCCAGGGAAGTGGTGGAGTCACCATCCCTGGAGGTATTTAAAAGACATGTAAACATGGTGCTGAGGGACATGGGTTGGTGGTGGGCTTGGCAGTGTTGGGTTGATGGTTGGACTTGATGATCTTAAAGGTCTCTTCCAACCAAACTGATGCTAGGATTCTGTGACCAAATCTGTGATGTCCCCAGAAACCCAACTTGGCTTCAAACATCCTGGTACCTTTCACTGTGATTCAGGACCCACATTAATTTTCAGCCTTCCCAATTTTTTTTTGTCAACAAAGTCATTAAGTGGTTTTGGAAAGACCTAATTGATAAAACAGCTTTGTATCTGCAGTTACACGTTCACTTGCTATCAAGGAAACCTTGTTATCCTCATTAATAGATTCTGATACTGCGGTAAGCAAAGTGCTTTACTTACAGAGGGTTTTTTCTTAATTAAAAGAATTGCACGGGCCAGAAATTCAAAGAGTTATTAACAGAAGTGGTAGAGTTCAGAAGTGTTGCCTTTTTTGGGCGGAAGCCCAACCATTCAGTGATATGTGATTAAAATCAAAAGGAACTTGTTTCTCCCCTTCTTGGATGTGTGAAAGGGTCAATCGAAGACATTTCTGGCGTCACATTTCCTATAGAAGCAAATTTTGCTGCTTTTTAACAACTGCCACCTTCCTTGTGGCCAAGCAATAAATAGCAAATTCTTTACTAATCCGTGTCACTTTTCCTTCCAGATCACTGAATATTCTGCAGCCAAGCAAATCTCCTACCTCCTCTCTCAACCGGGTATATATTACCTACGTAATTAACTGCCTCACTGGTAAAGAAAGACTCCAAGGTCATGACTGTCAAACCTCTCAGCATCTTATGTTACCTTGGAGAGCAAAACCAGCAGGGAATACCTCCAAAACAACGCAATAACCCACCGTAATATGCTGGGAGACAACCATGTACAGGTTTCCACCTGAAGAGCCACCCTGGTCTCCTCCACAGAAGAGATGGTGGCCCCAGAGTCAACCACAGGTTGCCTCTGGCTGCCGTGCTGCTCATCTGCAGCAGGACACGTGGGGCAGCTTGGCAGGAGCCTAGCAGGAGATACAGAGCTCCCCACTAGCCCTCTGGGTCTCACCACTGCTCGGGGGATGCTGCCAACTCCCCAGCAAGCACACCCAGCACCCTCCTGCTGCAAAACGAGGTGCCGGACATCTTGGTGGGACAGGCCTGTTCTCTCCCCTCACCGGCAGTGATGGTGGGTCACCACCACAGGACCTGTCACCTCCCACCATAGCTCCTTGGGAATGGTGGTGATGGTGGATCACCACCACAGGACCTGTCACCTCTCACCATCGCTCCTTGGGAATGGTGGTGGACCATCAGGGTCCTGTGGTGATGGTCACTTTTTAAGTGGACAGATTTAAAGCAGAAGGTGGCTTTGGTCACTCCTCGGGGCAGGAGAGCTGCTGGGAGCGGGGGCGGTGGAGCCCCTGGCCCTGTTGCCCAAGAGAAGGTGGCAAATAGCCCCCCGCCACGCCGGCCACTGCCAGAGGGCATTAACTGCAGGCTCCTGGTCAGTCATTTTTCTAACACACAGAGAAACAAGGGGGCAGAAATGATCCCGTGCAGACCAAAAAAAAAAAAAAAAAAAAAAAAAGCAAGAAAAAAGGAGAGCTCCTTTAGGATTAGGTCCGATAGGCTCAGGTTTCCACTTCCCAGCTCCATCTTGGAGAAGAATTAGGTTGGGCGCAAAACAAAAAAAAAAAAAAAAAAGTCAATATGTAAATTTTTATAAACTTTTATAAATAATAAAAGTTAAAAATAATAAATGGTAACACATAAGTTACGGCAACAATGTTTCCAAAAGGAGGAAAAGATGACCCAAAAAGAAGAAAAATATTGAATTTGAGCTTATTTTTCCTTCTTCAAGAACCAGGGTGATGGCACACCGAACTCGGTGGTTCACGCTCAGTGGAAATATTTCCTGTTGGGCGTTCATGAGAAATTTATTTTTGCTGCTTAGATTCTCAGATTAGGAACACCTGGTAAGTGGTAAAAAGGGTAAAAAGAACAAACCAGTGCAGGGTGGCAGAAGTACAAGATGCTGCATCGAATCTCCTCTCACACCGCATCCGTCGCCGCCCCGCTGCAAACCTCAGCAGCTATTTTTAGATTCATTAATATTCCACAAGAAACACCGGGGCAGAAGATAATGACAGCAAAGTCTAGATAATTCCTGAAAAATCGGGGCGGATGGCAATCCATTGATTTCATCCGACCGCATCTCTGACAACACTAAATTCATTATTTTCAATTCAATTCAGAGCTATTTTCGCGACAAACCTATAATCGTGGCCTTCAAAAACTCTGCGGGAAAGTGCAATTCATTTCCATAAATACTGTATAAAATAAAGTGCAAATATTTGGAACTGGAAGTGCCTTCTAATTCTCCTACGTGACTTTGGTATTACACGAGCCAAGAATCTCTTAAGCGAATGATTATTACATCCCCATAGGAAAAAATATAAAAATAAAGAAGGTTAACCCGCTTGTAGATTTTTTAATACTTTTAATGTAACATCAATCCTGTAATATCACAGATTAAAGAGATAAAGGATTGTAGGAATGGGAGTAATTCCAGGAGGGGTTAAGATCAGGTCTGTGACGCTGCAAACGCCGTGTCATTGCTCTGACCCTGCCCCTCTGCCTCCTGAAAACGGGGCTGCCCAGGATTTTTCCACCTAACGTGAAAAATAAGAATTTACGGATGGAGAGAGAGGCACAGGCTTTAACCTGCTGCACTTTGGAAGCACAGATTTCTTTTTGGAAAGTTGTTATGGGGAAAAAAGTAACCAAACCCAACCATAATTTAAGTGGTATAACTAATTAGAAGGAAGCGTACACCATAGTTCTTAGACGTTTCACAGCAAAGAATTAACAAGAATAGAACAAAGAATTAACAAGAAAAAAAAAAAGAGCTTAACACTTCTACAGAAGCGTTGTGTCCTCCCTCTATGGCCCTGCCATTCTCAAACTGGTGCTTTTAACCCGCGCTGGTTCCTGGGCACCTTCCAACTTCCTCTAATCTCGATTTTTTAAAGAAAAACACTTTAATTTGTGCCCCTTTTCCTTTTTTCAAAGGTCTTTACCCTTCTGTGTTCCCCCGTACCCTGGGCAGAGAGCAGCGTCCTGCCCTGAGGACTCTCCCTGCCCCACATTGCGGGGGGTTCCTGCCCCACACTCCCCCCCACAAATGGCTGACGAAGGTGGACATCCCCACGTGGCTAATTACCCCACGCCTGTGATTAGCCATCTCCTATTGCTTTTTCATTATTGAAAGAGCACTCAGTCACAACTGCTGGGCTCCAGACGCCGCCTGGACGCTGCTCATCCATTATTGATGCTGATCTGCCCAAACCTTCACTTCTTTTGGAGAAAACACCCCAAACACTGAACCACCTCGTAGGGGAATTCGCTGTGGCCAGAAAGGCACGGTTATAAAAGCCACACTTCTGCTGGTACCAACAAAATTTGGAAAAAAACAAAAAAAAAGGCCTGGTTATGTTGCCAGAATGCAAATTTCATTCTCATCTGTGGACGACTCTTTGCAGGTTATACCTCTAACTTCTTATGTGGCCTTCTCTGACCCACTGCCCCTTCCTGACCTGGTTCCTCCTTTTTATCACACAACCAGAGAATCACAGAATGATTTGGGTTGGAAGGGACCTTCAAGACCATCCAGTGCCACCCCCTGCCCTGGGCAGGGACACCTCCCACCAGACCAGGTTGCTCCAAACCCCCTCCAATCTACCCTTGAACCCCTCCAGGGATGGGGCAGCCACAGCTTCTCAGGGCAACCTGGGCCAGGCTCTCACCACCCTCACACCAAACAAGTTCTTCCTGCTATCCAAAATCTCTCCTCTTTCAGTTCCTCCTCATCCCATGGCTCCCCTCCCTGATCCAGAGTCCCTCCCCATCTCTCCTGGAGCCCCTTGAGGGACTGGAAGGGGCTCCAAGGTTTCGCCGGAGCCTTCTCTTCTCCAGGCTGAACCCCCCCAACTCTCTCAGCCCCCCCTCCCAGCAGAGGGGCTCCAGCCCTCCCAGCATCTCCGGGGCCTCCTCTGGCCCCATCCAACAGCTCCATGTCCTTCTGCTGGTGGTGGCCCCAGAGCTGGAGGCAGCACTGGGGGGGTGTCTCCCCAGAGCGGAGCAGAGGGGCAGAATCCCCCCCTGGCCCTGCTGGCCACGCTGCTGGGGATGCAGCCCAGGATGGGGTTGGTTTCGGAGCTGCCAGGGCACGTTGCTGGCTCGTGTTGAGCTTCTCATTCACCAACACCCCCAAGACCTTCTCCTCAGGGCTGCTCTCCAGCCATGCTCCAATGCCCATGGAATGCCCAATATTCAAAGAGTCTCTATATTCCTGCCCCCAAGCCCTTAGATCAGCACAAACCGGCCACAGCAAATACATTTGTGCCCACAAAATGGCATTTTTTTCATAAAGTGATTTTTTTCAAGGGCATCTGTTCATGCCCATCTCTCCCAGGAGGCCGTGTCTGCAGCATCACAGCCATCCCAGGCACCTCTTTTCCCCAGGGCATTTTCCCAGCTGGAGGGCTGCAAAACAGGCAGACACCCCCACCAGCAGCATCCCCATCCCTTTACCCCCCCTCTGTCCCTGGCACACACACAAATCTGGGATTACACCTCAAAGTGCCTCTAAACGGAGAGCGAAAAGTCACTCTCATTGGGGCAGAAGGGTTCAGCCAAAAATACAAAAACACTTCACCAAAGGCTTGACAATGTCCCTGCAGTTCTGCACACTTTCAGCTGGGTTTTCCTTCCTAAAACCTATAACAAGGCAAAGTGCTCAGGCCAAACAGCCTTTTTTTTTTTTTTTTTTTTTTCTGTTTTTATGGCATTTATGTATACCCTTCCCGATGATCTGAAAATAGAATTTACGGGGACAAAAGGACAGCTCAGAATTACTCCGCCGCTGCAAACACATATTCTCAGCGGGGACCAAAATAACTACACTTGTTTCATTTTAGCAATTCAAATGTATGAACTTTACAAGGGAGAAAAAGCCAAACTGGGGGGAAAAAAAAAAGAAATAATCCAGTCACCTCTGGATCAAACCCACTAAAATATCAGCGTTATGTGCCAGCAGGGAGTGGCTGGAGCAGTGCAGCTCTCTGCTGAAAAACAGGGAGAAGCTACAGATTTGCATTTTTCTTTGCCTTCTTTTTTTTTTTTAAACACAGAATATGTCCTTGGTGCATGATACAGAACTCCTCTTTTTTTGTTGTTTTTTTCTTTCTTTTTTTTTTTTTTTATTTTTTCTTCCTCCCAGCCTCTCTCCTTGTGCTGGAGGAGCAGGGAGGGCTGGCACTGGAAGGTGTGGGTGCAATCCTGCAGGGATGAGCGTGGGAGGACGGGATCTCACTGACGCCGAGGGGCCGCAGGCTCTGCCCACGCAGCTCTCCCTGCCTCCCCGAACGCTCGGGCTCTGTTTTCACTCAAGCTGCTGCTTCAAAACTCACCCTAGAAACGAGCAGAGGCGATGGGATACGAGCTCTGCACCACACCTGGGTGCAGCTGGTTCTGAGCCCGACCAAGATCAGGACACCAGTTCCCATACGATCCCCAAACCACCGGCGCTTCACAGTCCTCTTGACGGCCACCGTGTCTTTTTTTAGAAAGAGAAGAGATTCAAAGGAACGTTATCTAATTCTGTTTGACCTTCTTGTTCTCAAAATTCAAGGGCAAGTGGCACTGAAGTAGAAATCATTTCCATAATGGCACTGCTGAGCAGTCGCTTAACAATTAACAAGTGATCTGCTGGGCATCTGAATGCTGAGTGTGAAAATAAGCCTGTGAGAATTGGAGGAACCTCTGCACAAAGAGAGGCTGCAGCTCCTCCACCTCAGATACTTAACTGGTTATTTCTTTCTTTTTCTCCCCACGAAGAAGGGGAGGAGGGGGCGATGAAATGTAGGAGAACTCAACCACTTCTCCAGGGGAAAATGGAGATGGTGGGAATGGCTCATTCAGCTTTCTGTCTCTTTGAAGCAGAGGAGAAGTCTCTCTCTTCTTTTTTTTTAATCTCCACCACAGCAACCTTGCTTTTCAGATCTGCATCCACAGTTTGGGTATCAGCATTGAGCAGAACAGAAGCATTTCCCACGGGCAGTACATCTGTAACGCCGCAGCCCTCTCCTCCTGCACCAACACCACACGAGGTTTGTGACGGGTTCCCCCTGGCAGACGGAAGGTCCCTGCTCCTGCTGTGGGACCCTGTTTCACCTCCTCCCTCTCCCTGCCACCAGACTGAAGCGTCCTCCTGGGAGGACAAAACCAAGCACTGAGGAACCTTGCCTTGTGGTCCTCACCGTGACACCATCCCGTGTCTTCTCACTTCAGCTCTGGAGCAGAGGGACAAGAACCAAGTCACAGTTTGCAGCAGCTCTCGGGTAAGAGACCAAGGGGTTGTGCTGTCTCTGGAGGGAGGAGAAGAGTGAGATACTACAAACCCCAGGGCTCCCAGGGAGCAGGAGGAGGACGGGCACCACTCAGTGCTGTTGCCTGGCTGTAGACGGCTGTCCTAAAGCAGAAGTGTCATAAAAATTGTTGGGCTGTGTCCTTAAATGTACGTTTTTTCTTCTTTCCACCATCAAAGCTCTACACCTTTTCAGTCCTCCCCAGCCTGGAGCTGCATATTTCTGCTGCGCTTTGGCCAACGGACACTAACAAAGCCCGGACTAACTCTGCACCGCAGGAATAAAAATGCTTGTTTCTGTTTTAAACTTCTTGCTTCTCAGTCCCCCTGCTCCCTGTCCTACCAACGGGCTGGGAGGTAGTGGAAACGGCACGGAAAGGTTTGGACTAATTTGGGGGATGGGGGAGCAAAGAGAAGCCTGAATATAAAATGAAAAATGGTGATGAGGACGGGGAACGTCTGCCCCCCCTCCCTGCCCGTGGGATTGTCACACCTCTTCTCACCCTGCTAATGCCTTCCATGTCTTTCTATGTCTATTACGTCTTTCTTCAAGGTTGGGAGACGAGCTAGGACAGATTTTGCAGCAGCAGTCAATAATTAAATGTTCAGGTTTATTTCCTCCCATTTTTAAGCTTTCCGTTTATCTGCACAGCTGATGAATGCCAAGCAAGGACGTTCACTGGCCATCCAGCCCTTGCACCCCTGGCATCCCCTTCCTTCACAAGCCTTTACAGCTCACACGTAGCTCAGAGAGGTTACAGAACCCAAACAACTCCTTCTCCCAAGCATCATTCTGCCTCCCCTCCGGAGATTTAAAAAAAACCCCTCATCTTGGCATCATATTAATTAGCAAAGCTGTGTCCAGCCCATGTTCGCTTCCATTTGTATCCTGGAGGGGTTCAAGGCCAGGTTGGATGGGGCTTTGAGCAACCTGGGCTGGTGGGAGGTGTCCCTGCCCAGGACCTGGTGGGACTGGATGGTCTTCAAGGTCCTTTCCAACCCGAACGGTTGATTAATTTCTCGGAGCCTCCAAGCCATTAGCAGGGAGAGCTGCAGAGGAAGGAGGAGGCACCGGCAAGGCTGTGCAGGGGACACCAGGACCAGCCCACCCGTGTTACACCTGATGCAAAGCCAAAATTGGTGTTTCCACTTCAGGAGGACTGAATCACTCATAAATCAAAAACCAAGTTCAATAAATAGCCAAGAAGTTCAGAGAGAAATGGAAGCGGGTGGCATGCTGGGCTTATTGCCTTCATTCTTCTCCACTGTAGGCTTGGTAACGTCCTGCTGGATGTTATAAAACGTGCCTTAATTTCCTTGGATAAAAGGATTATCCTGGGGTGAAGTATGTTGGGAAGCAGCTTTACATGTGGAACAGCCTCTCTCCCCACAGGCCCAATTAGCAGTTTTGGAAACAAGCTGCAGACGTGTAAAGAAAATTTTACCACAGTGATATTTTCTAAAATATCAACCCGGGTTATGAAAACAGTGTTTGTGCTATAATGAGCTCCTAAAATAAACAGGGAGTGAAGATGGCATTTTTGGCCTCCTTCAGCTGATTCTCCAGCGAGAATCATCTTCTTGATGAGAACTTGGCATTACGCTTTAATGGGTTTGTGCTACTTCGGTATGCACCCGTTTAACAAAGGGCTGTAATTAAATGCTGATAAAATACCTTATCTTGATGTTACAGACCTCAGCTTCTCATTTAGAACCGATGCGGTGGCAGCAATGGGTTTTTGTTTGAGTTTTCTGTGGCTCTTGTGGTATCAGAGCCGGGGAGGACACCGGGCACCATGAGCATCCCCTGCACCAAAAAAAGTGACTTCCAAAAGAGTAACTTCCAAAAAAGAGGCTTTTAACTGAGCCAATCAGTCACACCAAGAAATCAAACCCATCTTCGGTGTGCCATGAACACAGAACCACTAACCACTGCCAAAACCCTCCCAGAGGTGCTTTCCAGAAGAAACTTCTAAAGTGCTGTTGAACCCTGTGCTGTCGCAGAGGGACCACTGGATGTTTGGGGACACTGCTTGGTTGCAAACAATAAAATAAGTTGCAGACAACATTAGACTTGGCTTTCTCTTTTTTAACCTCATTGGGTTTATCTTCAAGAGACCTTTGAGATCACCAAGTCCAACCACACACACACAAAAGACCTCCACAACCTCAGGCACTAGAGCATGCCCTGAAGTGCCACCTCTACACGTTTCTTCAACACCTCCAGGGATGGTGACTCCACCACCTCCCTGGGCAGGCTGTGCCAGTGCCTGACCACCCTCTCAGGAAAGTCATTCTTCCTAAGATCTCATCTAAACCTCCTCTGCCCCAACTTCAGACCATTTCCTCTGCTCCTGTCATCATTCCCTTGGGAGAAGAGGCCAACCCCCACCTCTCTACACCCTCCGTTCAGGGAGTTGGAGAGGGCAAGGAGGTCTCCCCTCAGCCTCCTCTTCTCCAAACTCAACATGCCCAGTTCTCTCAGCATCTCCTCGTTCTCCAGACCCCTCCTCAGCTTGGTGGCTCTCCTATGGACACGCTCCAGCTCCTCAATGTCCTTCCTGTAGTGAGGGGCCCAGAACTGGACACAGCCCTCAAGGTGAGGCCTCACCAGTGCCCAGTCCAGAGGCACCATCACTGCCCTGCTCCTGCTGGCCACATCTTCTCACACTGCCCTTCTCCATCTGATTTCACACCACACTACAAATGCTGGAGGGAAGAAAGGCTGGACAAACCGCCCAGCGGTTGTCTCTGATGGTGGTCATACTGCCCTGGCTGGCTCGATATATAGAAAGTATAGAATCAGATGTGAGGAGCAAAGATCTGTAATGGCTGGCGAACCTCTCTCTGGCATTTCTTCCCTCTGCCAAGGAGAGTTGTCCTTCACTGGATCGTACCCTTGACTTCTATAACTTGCACTGGAACTTCGGGGAAGCCTCTGCAACCTTCTGACCTTACAACGGGCCTGGACGCCGCTGAGGTGGATGAGGTTGAGCCAGGTTGAACCAGGCAAATTCCAGGGGTGACTTCATTCCACCCACGCACCTCGGACGCTGAGCTCTCAGGCAGCCCCACGTTACGCCCCGAATGCATCCTCCTCGTCCAGGCTCACCCCCTCTCTTCCACTCAGATGGTTAAGTCTGTATTTTGGGGTCTCTTAAGAGAGAAAGCGGACGTAGACCGAGAGATGCGCGTCTGGGCATGTCCACACGTTGTGTGTATGTGCCCACACACGTACACCTACAGCCACCAGGTTTTGTCCAGCAAGATGGACCAGGATGGTGTTTCTTGGCCTCCCCTTCCAAGCTTCCTTCCAGTCATCACTCCCT
Source organism: Calidris pugnax (assembly GCF_001431845.1). Taxonomy (NCBI): domain Eukaryota; kingdom Metazoa; phylum Chordata; class Aves; order Charadriiformes; family Scolopacidae; genus Calidris; species Calidris pugnax. Next base: position 2,905,332 of record NW_015094507.1, read on the forward strand.
GTGACAATAAAAAGCTCTTCTCCGTTCCCAACACATAACCACCCCAAAGCTTGGTGAAGAGCATGCCAAAGGTCCTGCTTCTGGCCTGATAACCCCTCTGCACTGAGCTTTGTCATCTCCATGATCTCTGAATATCTTCTGTGCATGCTTTTGGTGGCTGTCCCCAAAAGGAGCCAGCCTTTGGGGCGTCACAGGCACTGAGAAGTACAAATGGTGTCGGCCTTGACCAAAAGTGTAATTGGCCCCTGGGAAAACACATTTTGGATGAGGGGCTAAGAGCTTGAAGGTGTTTGCTTAGGGCATGCTGCAGTCACACCCCAGGCTGGAAAGACTCGATGGTCAATCCTGAGCAGCAACTTCATGGATGCATAAGAAGCTCAGACAACACGAGGCCCTGCAGGACTTTTCTTTGAGGGAAAAGCCAAGCTGGGATGAGAATGGACCTGCCTGCTCAGTGCCAACTGGGGTTGGGAAACGCGCTCTCCTCCCTCCACTGTCCTCCAGTGCTGCTCCTGGAGAACATGTGCAATGAAGTCTCCACCATGAAATCTCCAAGAAAGCCTGTTCTTCCTGCACAGGGGACTAATTTTAGTGCTCCTGCTACAGATGAGCCTCAAACCCATGGAGCAGCACTTGCACTGGATGACTGTAGAGGAGTTAAGGAGGAGGCAAGAGCGTCACTCCCCATGACTTTGTTGTGGACCAGGTTAAAAAACACCCCAGGCACTATTTTCCATTTGGACCAATCCTCCAATGCAACTCACTTTTTCTTGATTTTTTTTTTTTTTTTTGCCTTGGATTCTGTGTCTCAAAATGGCCATGAATAGGACCTAGCAAGCAAATAACATCTCCACTTATTCCTGCTGTACGTTAGACATCCTTTGTGAGCAAAATGACCCTGACTTTTTAAAATTCTGCTGAAGCATATTTTTAACTGTTACTAAAGATACAGTGAGTCATTAAAATGACCTGGGCGCCAGAAGACTGTGCTTTCTGAACTCATCACTGCTCATTATTTCAAGAAAACAATTAGTCAAAATTAAAAACAAAGCCCTAGAGCTTACAGGAACTGGATACTTTTCTTTGAATCATTCATGAACAGGATGAAGACAATAAGGGCCGTCTGGACCATCCCCTCGCTCCTTTGTAATGGGTATAATAACTAGAGACAATTTAATCAGTAAGGGACAATAAAAATATAGATCCCCTTCAGGAGCTCTGGATGGGGAGGATGGAGGGATGGAAACACTGAAAAATTATTCTTATTTTCTGACCTGGCTGCAATAAACTCCAAGCTACATGCTTTTTGTTTTTGAGCAAGTCATAAGCACCTAACAGTAATAGCCTGAGAGGAATACTCATATTGGAAAACCAAGGCAATAAGGTCAAATTAAAAAAAATATGTAGCATTTAAAACTGGGATTAGACTTTTTCAAGACCACACGTTTAGCAGGTACCCTATTACCAGAAACAGAACACAACAGAAGCCATTTCTTTTCATTAAGTAATGAATCACAATACTTTTCCCCAGCTATAACCCATTTATCTGACTGTAACGAGGAGCCAGCATGTGATGTTCTAATCTCTACAGATTCACCCCCTAAAATATAATCACTGCAGGAGCGAAAAGACCCTGGTACCTGGGTCTGAAGTGCTGGTAGCACCATCTGAAGTTCTTTAGTCTCAGAAGAGCCACATCTAAGGACAGACGCTCTCTGCTCGATGAGATTTATTGCTATTAGATAAAATGGCCAGAAAAGCAGCTTTACTAATTTTTTGTCTTAGGTAAAAGCTCTAATCACTGTCCTCTTAGTTTTGAGCTACCAAGGGCAAAACTGAGGCGTTTTCGTGGGTTTTTATATGGGTTTTTTTTGTTTTTTTTCTTTAGGAAAAAAACAAACCCCAAAACCCCAACCATACATTTGGTGTTTGGGCTGCGTCACCCTGCCCGTGCCCTCGCTGGCCTGAGAGACACTCGCTGCAGACACTGAATTTTCACTGAATTTCTCTGAATTTTTAGAGCTGGAAGGGACCAGAGAGATCATCTAGTCCAACTCCCCTGCTGAAGCAGGATTGCCCAGAGCTTGTCAGAGCATGTTACTCAGGAGCATCCAGGTGGGTCTTGAAAATCTCCAAAGAAGGGGCCTACCCACCCTCCCTGGGCAGCCTCTTCCAGGGCTCTGTCACCCTCACTGTGAAGAAGTTTTTCCTCATATTTGAGTGGAACCTCTTATGTTCCAGCTTGGGCCCGTTGCCCCTTGTCCTGTCACTGGGAACCACTGAAAAGAGTCTGGCTCCCTCCTCCTTCAACCCACCCTTGAGATACTTGTCAGCATTAATAAGGTCTCCCCTCAGCCTTCTCTTCTCCAGACTGAAGAGTCCCAGCTCTCTCAGCCTTTCCTCATAAGGGAGATGCTCCAATCCTTGAATCATCTTTGTTGCCCTTCGCTGGACATGGGCACGTGCCACCCGCTGACGGCTCCCACGCAGGGTGAGTGGCCAGCCCAGCTGCTCATCCCATGAGGGGCTGAACTTACTTACAGAAAGAAGAAAAAAATCACTTTATTCCTCAAAGGAGGGTTGGGGAATCCAGAACCGTGGAGCCCAGAGGATGTTTTCCCCTAAAGATACCCGTCAGTTTGCCTCCTCCTGTGCCCAGGCTGTGACCTACCGTTTCCTCCTGCCTTGTCTCCCTGCAATTCAGAGCAGGCGTTTTGGGACTCCTCACTGACAGAAGGAAACACAATTTTCACAATTTTCCAGTGGAAAAAAATAATCCTCTATGAGGCTGAGTTTCACATCTCTTCTTTGGAAAATATAAAACATTTCAATGTGTTACATTCAATTCATATCTGAACCTCCCACTCGGTAACTTCTTGGCATCGCAGTTAGAATCATAGAATCACTCAGGTTGGAGAAGACCCTTAGGATCACCGAGTCCAACCATCAACCCTACTCTACAAAGTTCTCCCCTACACCATATCCTCCAACACCACATCTAAACGGCTCTTAAACACATCCAGGGATGGTGACTCCACCACCTCCCTGGGCAGCCTATTCCAGTCTCTGACCACCCTTGCTGTGAAGAATTGCTTCCTAACAGCCAGTCTAGGGACAGGCTGTGGCTGGTGAAATTTTCTAGCAGCTCTAATGCCAGTGTTAAACACACAGAAAGGTTATAAATGTGCAACGAGGCCTGAGCAGAGCTGCTTGCTCTTCTTTCTGCTGGCTTCAACATCACACTCTGCTTTGCAGCCCAGAATGTCCCATAACAAGAGTGTCAGCAAGCAACTGGCCAAGGATTAAATCTAAATCTAAATCTAATTCTAATGCATCTTCCTCTTTTTCCTAAGGGTGGAATACCCTCTCTGCTCTCTTATCTATGTCATCAATATTAAAAGCTTCTCTGTTTCAGCTTTTCTGATTCCTATCTCGCCTCTCCATCTCTGCAGAACTAGAGGAGACCACCACTTGCTGCTCTGATCCCAGTGCCCCTTCCTTGGGACAGCCATTGCTGTCTGTTTAAGGTATCTTCTCTTTCAAATTTCAATGCAATGTTTACTGCTACTGGGGTGACTACAGCATCACAGCAAAGAGACTGGGAAGAAAAACCCACATAGAAGAACAGCATTTATTATTTAATAAAAGAAGTTTTTCCTTCCTCCTCACCTTCCCCTGTTGCTTTCCATTAGCAGTTTGGTAGCTAGAGATCCTTTCTTACCAAAAGTTTTCAATGCAGCGGGTTTTATCCTGGAATCCTTGAAGCACTTTCAAGAGATGAGGGAGAGTTAACTAAGAAAACTTATTTAGGAGTTTCAGTTTGAAGCCACCTGCGTGTGCCACTTCCAAAGGGTCCAGCACCTCCAGCAAAAGATCTTGGGCTCTGCAGCTCCAAAAAGATGATCCCACGCTACGGCACCATCCCAAGGCTATAGGAAATGAAACAGGGCTCCATTTAGGCCATGTGCTCTACTAATTTTGAGATCATGTCACTTCTGTCCCTGTTTTGCTCCTTTTTTTGGTCCATTATCCATGGACTGAGGATCCCCAAGTGCCCAGTGGCAGACCAGTACCTCTCAAATGCAAAAATGGGGCATTTAATAGAAGCAGCATTTTATAAGTGGTCCTACAGCTAGTTGGTGGATCTGCTGGTTAATATTTATACCTCTGCTAAATGCAGCTTCAAAAAGGCACTTTTTCAGCCACGTGTCTGAATGTTAATGATTAATGTGCTTCTGCATGAAGAAGGGAGGAGGAACAGGTGTAGCAGGAAGATAACAACAGTAGGAAAAAGGTAGTTAGGGAAAAAAAGTGTAAAGGTCAAAGTATGGAGGAATGGTCCATCCTTAGAGCTACCAATTGTAGCAGCTCAGGGTAAATGAAGGACGGTAGCGTCCTTGTGGGGAGAAGACAATTTGCCCGTCAGTCCAAACCCCATTACAGCAATCTTCCAGCTTCCCACAGTGGTCCACAGAAGGAACAGCATTTTTGGGTGCTTTTGCTGCCTCTCATTTGATGTTTTCAGAGGGGACGCAACCGGGCAGCACTCTGAAGTAGATACAGCAATGTTCCTCGTTGGGAGGGAAGAAAACCCCTGCAAAACCTCTCGCTCTCCTTTTACATCACTAACATCTAGTGATCTCTCATGCCCAACATGCATGAGAGACTTCTGGCTGAAGAAATCAAGATTAGTGTCTATTTTCTTACTCTTTCTTTTCACAAACAAGCAGACTTGCCAGGGGCATCGACACGAGCCACCTGAGACTTCATTTCCATGAAACGCAACACAACTTCGGGTGATAAAGCAAAACTGGAAGCAGCTTTTATACAAACTTTCCTACCTCAGAAATACTCTTCAATAGCCCAGCATGATTTTGAAGGTTGGTTAACACATGAAAGCAGTTGTTAATAATTGGAACGCATCAGAAAAATCCTGAAACATGATGAGACCTTTCAGGTGTTTTGGTCCTTGTGGGATAGAAGACTGTTCTGGCTGGGGAGGGGAGGGCTCCTTCTTGATGGACCTTTCTGAGGAAAGGCTATCAGAAAGCTGCCGCCTCCAACGGCAGGAGGACAAAGCCACCGCCCTGAGCTGCTCTGCTGGAGAACTTCCTCATCCCCTGCTTTGATGTCCCCCTGTACAGAGCGCCAACTCCTGAAGAGCAGAGTAAGACATGGGTGTATTTCAGATATCTAATCAAGGACCGGTTCTGCACTCAGAGCTTTATATTACCAAGAATTTTTCTTCCCAGAATCAAGGACTGTGTTTTTGTTACCAGAATTTTATATTCTGTGCTATTTGTATGGGTTGCACGAGAAAGTAAACATCCCTAGTGGAATTAACATGAATCCTTTAGGAGCTGCCACAGCGAGGAGGTTCATGCAAAACTCTTGCTGTAGCGCCTGAGCTGGTCTGGTTATTCAAAACAGGGCAAGTGACTACCTTTGGTTTCAAACCTGGAGATTCAGTCACCCATCAGTAGTCACTACTCCTCCATTTCATTTCAGATGCCCTTACTGTTTGGCTCATGGATTATCCAGCTCTGCTTTGAAAACTGTAGACACAGCACCATCAGGCTCGTATTATACAAAGCCATAACACGTTCAGCGTGAGAACAGTTGGTGGAAGATGGCAGACCCGTTGCATAAGCTTTAAAGGAAACTGGGTTGTACGGGGATTTCATCTCCATCAATGTGTCCAGCCTATAATCTAGTTTCCAGAAACGTCACTGTAGTTCCCCCTTTGTAAGAAAAAGAACCTGAAAATGTTTGGGATGACCTGATGAGATGATGCTTGCTACGAATATGAAATGTTTCTATTGGTGGTGATTTAACGTTTGCATAAACGTTTGTGTGACACTTGCCCTTTTTCCTTCAGAGTGAGCTTTAAATGAATCTTTTATGTATCTACCATCTATTAATGATGGTACCTATAAATGCAGATTGACTTCCATTGAAAAAAAGAAAAGAAGCAGGAAAGGATCTCACAAATCAATTGCCTCTGTCAGGTGGCAGCAACTGGACTTGTTTTTAAGTAAATGGACTTGTTTTAAAGTCATGGTTTAGCAAGGGATCAATACGAGTGGGCAATGGCAGCCAACAGCCAAATTCAGCTTGGATGAATGTGCAGAGAGGCACCACAGGCTTTGTGTGTTAAAACTTGGAGGAAGGTGAAGGGATATGAAAGCCCCACAATGAAGAGCAAGCGATCCCATCCCTCCTCCCACCCAAATCCAGGGAAACACTCTTTGAAGCTGGGGGAGGGACAATCACCCAATAACCAGGAGAAGCAAGAGGCACAACTAAAAACCAACAGGACCCAATCCTGTCTTCAGCTCCAGGCATTATTCTAGGAGCCTGAAGGAATTTTAAGTCCTTTTCACCTATATTTGACTTTTTTTTTTTTTTTTTAAGGGATGCCTGGGGGTGCACATGAGCATCAACCAAATACTTGTGAGGGAAGCATCCGCCCTGACAAACAGATTCCTCCTGGTTTTCAGTTTTTACAGCGCGTTCTTTTGAAATTAGAGCCCTCATCAGAATGCTCTTTCCACATCTACTAAAAGGCAGAAAACCAAAATACAAGCCAAACCTGAGGATACGAATTTCTGCTATTACATCTGGGCATCTGGATTAATTCGAGGCTGGAATATTCTCAGCAGAGTAAGCAAGTGCCAGCACAACGCCCCGTGCTGATGTGAAAGTGCCTTGCTCCGGTGCATTTTAGTCTCATTTGAAGGTTTCATTAGCAACAATTACTTCCTTTTAAGCTACAAAAGCTTGTTTTTCTTAAGCCTGGAAGTACCTGTCAGTATTATTTTTTTTTCTTGGAAAAAAACAGTGCACTTCTTACTTGCACATCTTGGAGAATCTCAAAGGTTAAGGACTGACACAGCGAGGAGCTCCATATCCCAATCCATAAATCACAGAATCTTCATGGTTGGAAGGGACCTCTGAGATCAAGTCCAACCACAAAAAAAACCAAACCAAAAAAAAACAAAAAAAAAAAACCACCACCAACTCAACCAAAACCCACAAACAGACACAAACCAACAATCTACACAATCTTCAATCAAATACAGCACTCGAAGCCCTGATGTCCAAGAGATTGGTAGGAAACTCACCTGGGAAATTTTGTCTGGGAATCTCAGCGTATGGGTGAAGAAGGGCACGGCCAGGGAGAAGAGAAACCCTTGGTTTCTTCTGATGAAAGCACTTGGGCAGCAGCCCACCCCAAGGCTTGGACCCTCCCTCATCCCAGCCAAGCAGTTCATCCTTCTGCACGTAAGAAATCAGCTGAGCATCACCAGGAAGCTGTGGGATTTCTTTTCCATAACTCTGTTTATCGATGCCTGTCAAGATGTTTGTTCTAAAAAAAAGCTGAGGGCGTGGAGGTCTGTGGAATATGCTAATGAAAGGTTTATTAGGTTTAATTGAGGCGTCTGGGTCGGGTTTATTCGTTCACACTGCTAAGCACAGATGAGCTATTGTGTCGTTAGCAAATTATGGAAAACAATCAGTAACATGAAAAGGAAAGTTGTTTTTGGCAATTAATGTAAAAGAAGGCACAATACATCCCCACGGCCCTTCCAGCTCTGCTGCCTGGGTGCAGTTGTTTCAGCAGCCTCCCTCGCTATCTGGGGCTCGAATCTTCTCACAGCTGGGATCCACAAAACCACCGACACAGTAACTAAACACAGATTTCAAGTTACAAAACAAAGTTGTTCACGTTTGCTGGGAAAACAATCCCTGTTCCTGTCAGAGCGAGCTTCAAAACACCTCAGTGAGCTCCTGCCGCAGATAAAGCTCTAAAAATAGCTTCCCCTTCAGAGACTTCTGACCAAAACAAATTACCCAGTTTAATAAGCAGCGTTCCCTCCTTATCCTCTGAACGTTAGGCCTGCCAAAGGAAACAGAAACAAAAATAGCAGGTTTATCTTCATCAAAACTACCAAACCTCCAGGCTCCTAACAGAGCTCTAGCTCGGAGGAACGCAGCAGCCTGGGCTACACGGGGTCAGACATGGCAGCCAGAAAATGATTAATTAGCTCTTCAAGTGTCTGAAAGGATGGGATGAGCTCCTTCCAAGAGCTGGAGAAGGACTCTTTGCCAGGAAGGGTAATGATAGGACAAGGGGAAACGGTTTTAAATTGGAAGAAAAAAGATTCAGATTAGATCTCAGGAAGAAATGTTTTACTATGAGGGTGGTGAGACACTGGAACAGGTTGCCCAGGGAAGTCGTGGATGCCCCATCCCTGGAAGTGTTCAAGGCCAGGCTGGATGGGGCCTTGAGCAACCTGCTCTAGTGGGAGGTGTCCCTGCCCATGGCAGGGGGGTTGGAACTCGATGATCTTTGAGGTCCCTTCCAACCCTAACCATTCTATGATTCTATGATATATTGTAGTCAACAATTCCACGAGTTCAGCCTCAGCTCCTGGTGCTGTTTCATCAATCATTCATGCTCTCCTCAAAGGATGGGATCACAAGGGTTCCCCCTGAAGCTTGTCATTGAGCATCCCAAACAGGCTTTGGAGCAAACGCCAAATGGAAAATATTTTAAGAAACAGAAGACTGAAAAATACAGAATGAACGCAAGAAAAGACCGTGACTTTCCATGAGGTTTTTCATTAGAACATCCATGCTCGAACAATCTGCTTTTCTCCCAAGTGTTGTTAAATGCTCATTTCCAGTCCCATGTTTCAAAAATTCTCTCTTCCACTTCCAGGCTGTTTATAAACCCTAATGGTTTATTCACGTCAAACAGGTCACAGAAACTTTTATTATAGGTAGTTTCTCTATGGAGCTGGTTTCATCTTGAGCATCTCACTCAAAATAAATATCCCCCTGTCCCAAATCCAAGAAATCAACCCAAATTTGCCAATTACCAGTCTACTATGTCCATCTACCGCGCTATTTTAAAATATCGCATTTGTTGACAAAACTTCACCTCCAAGTTCCTTGACTTGCTTATTTTGGCCCAAATTACTACTGCTTGTATTGGCTGAGCCACTAATGAGAAAAAAATCTTTTTTGTGTAGTTATAGTTAAAGAACAGCTCTTATTAAATGCCGGTGTGCACCTCTGCAAAGCTACTGCAAAGCCATAGTATGGCTGGTAAGTTTCATACTATATGTCTTTCTTGCTCTGAAATACCTGCATACTTTATGCTACACAACACATTTCTATCTAATACATTGTCAAAAATAGAAATTATTGATAGCAGATTATCCTCCTTCGTCTTAATAGGAGTTTATAGCAGTATTTGTAATGCATCTCTGCAAGTGAGGAACAACTCATCAACCTTTTCCAGAAAGAAAGACCCCTAAAACCAGCAGAATGACCAATGTCTGAAGACAGAGAATCACAGAGGAAGAAGAGATTTAATTAAAGCAATGTAAAACGGAGTGTAAGTGGTTATTTCACGTGGTTTAAGTACTCCCAGGAGTGGGAAGACAGCTGGATACATAGGGAACACCATCGGTTTCTCCCTCCTTAAACACACAGGGTAAACACAGAGGGTACCTACAACTGATTCTAAGAATGAAGTATCATTTGAAAGGATAATAATTATTTTTGCAGCAAAGCTTAGTAATAAAACAAGCACAAAATATACGTATCTTTTTTATAATCTTGCGATAAATTCCGCTTTTCCTGAATAACAGTAATCATTAAATATTTTTGCGTTTTATAAGATTTACCACTAAAGCAATAAAGAGAATTCTGAGAAATAAAATAATTACTTTCATTCAGAAATAATAAAAAGTGAATTTATAAAGGCCTAAGCTATAATTTTGTCTAGTTTTACAAGGCCAATGCTTTCATATAATACAGCTTTTGCCGGACCCTCTTGAGCTCCAAGTGTTCGGGTAGAGGAAAGAAAAATGAAGCCCATCTTTCCGACAGCGTGTTATTAAACATGATAATGCGAGTGGGAAAGAAGACCTGTGAGAAGACCTGTGGTTGTTGGACATCCAGAATTGCGGCCAGCAAGCCATGGGAAATAAAACCTGCATTTCAGCCACGGCTGAAGGGTGTGCAAATGTATTAAAAAGCCCTCCTAGGAAATGAAGCTAATTGCCTTAGGGATGTGTGATGGACATCTCATATGTCTTCTCAAACTGGGCACTTGCTGGTGCTGAGGGGCATCTTGCAGGCTAAATGCTCGGGTCTGTTGTGGTAGAGACCCTCTGACCACAGTGACTTCATCCAGCTTAGAACAGGTTGCCCAGGGAGGTGGTGGAGTCTCCTTCTCTGGAGACATTCCAAACCCACCTGGACACGTTCCTGTGCGACCTGCTCTGGGTGGACCTGCTCTGGCAGGGGGTTGGACTGGATGATCTCCAGAGGTCCCTTCCAACCCCATATCATTCTGTGATTCCATGATAGTTACATCAGCAAGAAGTGGCTGTGACCAGTACCCATCAGCCACCATCACAGTCTGGCGGGCAAAGCGTGTTGGAAACCCAAGTGTTGACAACTGCTGCCCAGCTGGGCAGAGCCTGGGACTCACAAGGGTTCCTCCTGCTCCTCTTTGCTGGACAAAAACGTCTTTCTTGAGAGATGGGACTTTGTAATGAGGAGCTGTAACAAGGACTGTGATTCAGTGCCCAGGAAACAACAGAAGACTTGATCCTTCCCACATGAACGAGCCAAACAGCGGCCTGAATAAATAAAGCATCAGGAAAAGCTCAGTGTTAGCCATCAGGCCCGTGTTTTTCACATGGTAAAGCCAAAAGGCACTAAATTTAAACACTGAAAATAAAGGAGAAGCTGGTTCAGTTCTTCAGGAGATACTCCCCGCTGTTACTCTTCTTTCAACGGGCACCGAGCAAGCCCACATGAGAGAAGCTGAATTTTGCAGGAAAACATCTCATAGAATCACAGAATCGTCTAGGCTGGAAAGGGACATTTAAGATCATCTAGTCCAACCATCATATACTGATAAAAAAACCAAAAGAAAACAAAAAAACCAAAAGAACCCCCCACATCACTAAACCGTGTCACTGAGCACTAAGTCAACCCGTCTTTTGCACGCCTCCAGGGATGGTGCCTCAACCACTTCCCTGGGCAGCCCAGTCCAAGGCTTGACAACCCTTTCCGTGAAGAAATTTTTCCTGATATCCAACCTGAACCTCCCCTGGAGCAACTTGAGCCTGTTTCATCTTGTCCCATTGTCTGTGACTTGGAAGAAGAGACCAACCCCCACTGGCTACACCCTCCTTTCAGGGAGATGTAGAGACCGAGAAGGTCTCCCCTCAGCCTCCTTTTCTCCAGCCTGAACACCCCCAGCTCCCTCAGCTGCTCCTCACAACACTTGTGCTCCAAACCCCTCACCAGCTCCGTTGCCCTTCTCTGGACCCCCTCCAGCACTTCAATGTCTTTTTTGTGATAAGGAGCCCAAAACTGGACACAGCACTTGAGGTGGGGCCTCACCAGTGCCCAGCTCACCTCCTGAGTCCTACTCACCATGCTGTTCCTGATACAGGCCAGGATACTGTTGGCCTTCTTGGCCACCTGGGCACACTGCTGGCTCATGTTCAGCTGACAGTCGGCCAACACCCCCAGGGCCTTTTCTGCCAGGCAGCTCCAGCCACTCTGCCCCCAGCCTGGAGCATCCATGGGGTTGGTGTGACCCAAGGGCAGGACCCAGCACTTGGCCTTGTTGAACCTCATCCCATTGGCCTCAGCCCATCCGCCCAGCCTGTCCAGATCCCTCTGCAAAGCCTTTCTACCCTCCAGCAGGTCAACACTCCCACCCAACTTGGTGTCATCTCCAAACTTACGGAGGGTGCATCTCTTTTCCAGCCAGAAAAAGGAGAGAGACTCCTCTGACCCCCAACCATGACTGGAAACCAGGGAAACCAGGGAAAAGGGTTTGGTCTCCCTCCCGGGCTTTGTGCCTGTGTGCATCCCATTACACACCTTTGCAAAACACCTCTCTGTGGAGTTAATTGATAAATGTTTCATGCCGGGCCTTGAGCTAACCTCATACGAGCACAAACACTATGATAAATCACAGCACGTGCACACACGGGAGCAGGCAGAATATCAGATGACAGAAACAGTGCCATCTCCTTCATTCTTCATTGTTTTGCTTTAATTTTCATTTAAAATGCACTTTAGAGATAAGCACAAAAGACTTTTTTTTTTTTTTTTCCCCCAACTCAGATCTTGTCCTGAAAGAATTTAACCTTACTTTTTAATCGTTCACCAGAAACCCTATAAAAACAAAGCACTCCACATGCTGGGAAGAACAGAAACAAAACTGAAGCTCTAAAAACCGGTGGCTGCGACCTGCAGTTCTCCCTGTCCCAAAGCCAAAGGCTCATCCCCACGGGGCCATCACCCCCACACCTTCTTCTAGGGCTTTTTTGGCCATGTGAACACACACAGAGTATGACAACACAGATGTGTGGATTTTTGGAAGGTGACGTTAAAACCCAAGGTCCGGCTTCTCCCTCAAAACCTGGGTAGAAGGTTGAAGAGCAAAGCTGTGGCAGCGTGGGCAGGGGGGAAGACAACTCTCCTGCCAGCAGAACCCTAAACCATGGACTCCTGCACTGGAGATCGAAGCCAGCCCTGTTCAACTGTTCAAGGCCAGGCTGGATGGGGCTTTGAGCAACCTGGTCTGGTGGGAGGTGTCCCTGCCCAGGGCAGGAGGGTTGGAACTAGATGATCTTCAAGGTCCCTTCCAACTCAAACCAGTCTATGATTCCATGATTAAGTCCATCTTGAAGAGACTCCTGATGGCTGCTGCTCCTAACCCTAGAACAGACAGGGACTGGGACTTGGGTGGTCAGAAACAACTTTCTCAGCCTGAGAATTTGAGAGGTCTTTTTGGGGTGGTGTCATTTGCACCACAGGGTTTGGTGAGACAGCTCCTTCTACTGAGAGTCCCCCAATGACACCTAGCAAGAGTATTTCCCTTAGCAATGAATTAGCTGATATGTAATTTGAAATATATTTATATCTCTTTTGTATGTACAAATCTCCTGAGAAGCAAAAGTACACAACATTTTTTGTCCAGTCTACTATTAATACAAAATATATTTCTGTAAATTGGTAACAAAAAAAACCCAACCTACCAATAAAACCTCAAGGATAATTTCCCTCTTTCTCACCTGCACATTTAACTTGTGTTATTTTTTTTAGGCGGGTTTCTGAATCCCAGTTACCAGCAGGGCTGCCCTCTGAGTGACATTCCCTTACCCGAGGAGCGCAGGGGATGAGCAGGCAAACCAGGGTAAGCCTAAGAGTTGGGAGTTTAAGCCACGGGGAGGTCAGCAGGCGTTCCCATGGATTTATCCCCAACAGGAAAAGGCCGTGGATAGCGCTGGCCGCTTCCTGCTCAGGCAGAAAAGGATTAATCTTACCATTGTAGGTCATGTCTCGAATAAATGGTTGGGTTTTAGGACACATCGACATCTTTCAATGAAAAGATAAAACAGGCTGGGTTTGATTCTCTCTGCCTTCAGAGCCGTGCCATCAAAGGAAGCCCCTCCTGCTCTAAACACCACGTACCAAGCAATTTCATGCACCACAGGTTCCTCCATTTTCACAAGAAAAAATGTTTAAATCATTTTATTATGCCTCCAGTAAACCTTTCTTACTATGACTGGCACCCACTGTGAAAATATTGACATAATACTGAGTTATTCCATATTTTTAAGACAGAAAGATATACTGATCAATTTGTGCATGAAGACTGTGCTTCATTTAGACACTAGAGGAACAAATTCTTTAGCTGCTTCCTCTTTTTTTTTTTTTTTTTCAAACAGAAAAGCATTTTTCCATTATTTCTATTACAACTTCTGCAAGTGCATAACCTTTATCACAAAATTGCACCCACCTTGAATTTCCATCTTGTTTTAAAAACCTGTGGGGAGCGGGATTACTTTGTCCTGCTCCCCACAGGAGGGAAGAGGGCACCCCTCCAACAACCACAGAATCACAGAATGATATGGGGTTGGAAGGGACCTCTGGAAATCATCTAGTCCAACCCCCTGCCAAAGCAGGGCCACCCAGAACAGGTTGCACAGGAACGTATCCAGGTGGGGTTTGAATGTCTCCAGAGGAGACTCCACCACCTCCCTGGGCAGCCTACTCCAACGTTCTGCCACCCTCACAGGAAAGAAGTTCCTCCTCATGTTTAGGTGGAACTTCTTATCTTCAAGTTTGTGCCCATTTCCTCTTGTCCTGTCCCTGGGCACCACTGAAAGAAGACTGGCCCCATCCTCCTGACACCCTCCCTTTAAGTATTTATAAGCATTGATCAGATCCCCCCTCAGCCTTCTCTTCTCCAGACTACAAAGACCCAAGTCCCTCAGCCTCTCCTCATAAAGGAATCAGCAAACTCTCAGCTTTTATTTAGGGGTGAGGTTACAGGCACATCTATTACAATGTCACTGTGATAACATGAGACAAAGAAACACCCCACTAAAAATTCCTTTGCTAGCACACCCTTCATTTTGACCCCTTTCCTACCACCGGCAACAAAAAGATTAACTGATATGACCTACCAAAAAGATGCAGGAAAATGCTTGAGTGCGTGAGATTCTGGAAGGAGAGAAGATCGAGCAGGGGCAGGACAGGAAAAGGTGACCAAGGGTCATCTCCAGCGAGGATGGACAGCAAACATACATATCAGTATCACAAGGCAACTTCTCTTCACGGCAAGGGCTGAACTTGGAAGGTGGCTTTTTGAGACGCCAGCTGAACAACCAACAGTCTTTTTACAAGTATTTGCTCAATAACCCACACTGAGGAGCGTTCACATCAGGTCTGGGTAGCTCCAGTGCGTGGGGCTGTGTTTGCCCTCTGAACCAACCCTGAGTCACCCCCTGGAGAAGTCTCTCCCTCCACCGACCGCACAAGGAACCTACAGAGATGAGATTCGGCACACACAGTTCTGAAGGAATTCCAGTTGGCAAAGGGAGTGAACCTTCCCAGTTGCCACCTTCCACTTCTTAAATGCAGTTGCTTGAATTTTTTATGAAGTTTTTCGTTTCTTCACTGTTTTCATTCAGACGGCCCATCAGGTCATGTTAATTTTGTATCCTCCTAGAAAAACATCTTCTCCAAGGTTATCTCTGGCACCTTGGATACAAGAAGCTCCATGAACCTGTTCCCACCATCAACAGACTTTAAGAAACGGCCAAAAGGTCTTTAAGTGTATCAGGATCCAAAGTACAGAGAAAAAAAAAACACATTACTTGCAGATGAAGACTTCTGCGGGTCCAGCCGAGCTGAAGAAGAACAAAGCACTGCCGTGGCTCAGAGCAGCGCCTGTCAGAAACTTCCCTGACATTCTGGCACTGTACATTGAAAACAAATCCTCTCCTTCAGCTGCTGACGGGAAGGACAAACAAACTGAAATCCAAGCCATTCCATTCCTTTCACTGTAATTCACATTTTCGGACACCATGCCAAGCCCCTGGGTAGCAGGAGAGCAGGCAGGCAGTGTAGTGAGACAACCTTTTGGAAGATGAGCATCACACAGAAAAGTTGGGATGGAAGTTCTCACAAAAGCAAATAAAACCACTGCAACATCTTCAAAACTCCTGCAGTAACAACATCTCTTTGAGCGAGTGATATTGTCAGTTCTTCGGTTACGTTCCTCAGTAAAATATAAGCCATTAGTAAAACAGACCCATTATTCATCACTTGGGGCCTCTCCTCCCTCTCTCTTTTACAAAAAAAACAAGCCTTAGAGAAGGAGCTTTAGATGAATGAACAAAAAACCCAGGGCTTTGCCCCAGGAATGACAGAATGGTTTGGGTTGGAAGGGACCTGAAAGACCATGGAGTTCCAACCCCCTGCCCTGGGCAGGGACACCTCCCACCAGACCAGGTTGCTCCAAGCCCTCTCCAACCTGCCCTTGAACCCCTCCAGGGATGGGGCAGCCACAAGGAAGCCTGGTCCCAGGTAGGTGCTACAGACTCTTCAGGGCTTGGCAGGATGAACAACTCAGCAGGGCTTTTGGCACCTAAATACTCAGGTACAGGAGACTATTTCGCTGTGAACTCAACATCGACCTCACTGTTCTACAGAATCACAGAATTTACATGGTTGGAAAGGACCTCTGAGATCACCAAGTCCAACCACACACAGACACAAAACCCCTACAATCTGGGGCACTAGAGCATGCCCTGAAGAGCCATGTCTACACGCTTCTTCAATACCTCCAGGGATGGTGACTCCCCCACCTCCCTGGGCAGGCTGTTCCAGTGCCTGACCACCCTCTCAGCAAAGTCATTCTTCCTCAGATCTCATCTAAACCTCCCCTGCCCCAACTTCAGACCATTTCCTCTGCTCCTGGCATCATTCCATTGGGAGAAGAGGCCAACCCCCACCTCTCTACACCCTCCTGTCAGGGAGCTGTAGAGGGCAAGGAGGTCTCCCTCAGCCTTCCCTTCTCCAAACTCAACATGCCCAGTTCCCTCAGCCTCTCCTCCTAGGACTTGGTCTCCAGACCCCTCCCCAGCTTGGTGGCTCTCCTCTGGACACGCTCCAGCCCTTCAATGTCCTTCTTGGAGTGAGGGGCCCAGAACCGGACACAGCCCTCGAGGTGAGGCCTCACCAGTGCCCAGTCCAGAGGCACCATCACTGCCCTACTCCTGCTGGCCACGCTGCTCCTGACACAGGCCAGGATGCTGGTGGCCTTCTTGGCCACCTGGGCACTCTGCTGGCTCCTGTTCAGCTGGCTGTCCACCAACACCCCCAGGGCCTTTTCTCCAGCCACTCTGCCCCGAATCTGAAATGCTCTGTTCACGTTGCATTCAGCACCCTGTTACTTCACTCAACCCAACAAAACAAAGGGGCCAAAATCTGTGGGTTTTTTCCTCACTGGGAGTCTTCTAATGCAGGGCATCAGCCCTGGGCAAAGCCTGCCCCTCTGTGCTCACCAGGGAGAGAGAAACAGCCGGATCAAACGGCTGCTGCCACTCATTCCTAGCAGATTTTCCCTGCTGGAAATGCCTTTTAGCTGATGCCTTTTAGCTGATGGTCCACTTTATCTTTCCCATGTTTCTATATTGAGTCAGCTCCATATATTCCTGGCAGCTGATATTTTTTAAATATATATATATCATCACTCTTAATTTCTAAATCCAATTATGACTTAGCTTCACTCTTTTAAGCTCCTCATAAATCCACTGCCAAACAGGGTCCTTTCTGTGAAGTTCAACAGAATCATCTCCCTCAAGCCCATGGCAACAACCCTGTGGCTTTCTTTTTGAAGGAGGGGAAAAAAACACCGAGTATTTTGAATCTCAGACCCTGAGATTAGAAACCAGCAACCCTCCCAAAAATGAGTTAAAGGCCCCTTTTACTTTAGATACTGAAAATTAGCTTATGTCAAACCAACACGATGAGTTATTTAGATATAACAGAACCGGATTTTCTGTGTTTCAATGTTTATATTCCTAGAGTTCTCCCAGGAGAAAGCTATCCCACTCAACAGATTTATTTCCTCCCCCGCAACTTCCTGGCGTATAGTAAGTTAGTTTTTAGTGCTTCTGGCCACTTGGTCCTTATGTGACCCACGGAACAGGAGAAAAAAAAAAGAAAGAATTATGGTATGCTTCTGCAGTTTAAGTTCTCATTAACCTGTTTGTTGACTTTACCAAACTTAACGGCCCCTCAAAATAAATTCTTAGCTTATTTTGATCCTTGAAAACAAAATATGCTTCAGGGCAGGAAGAACCAGTAATTACAGCATCGCTGGCTCAGGGAGAGGATGAACCCCCATCACAGCAAGCTTGTGAGCAGCATCACCTGGAGCAAGCTCCTAGCAGAGCCTCCTCAAGTTCCACATGGCAGCCAAGCAGAGGTCCTCTCCCCCTTCCCAGAAAACCCTCAAGAAATCCGAACCGCCTCCAGCCCCAAAATCCTTGTACCAGCAGTGGATCCCCCTGTGCCAGCGCTGGCAATCACTGGAGTCTTCCATGAGCGGATTCTGCCCACTAACCTGGCCAAAAATTAACTAGTTAAAGCAAGCAAATCACTTTCTGGGAGAGGAACAGAGCAGAGGAGGGCCTAAAACCTCTCTTTTAGCTGTGGCAGTTTGTTAGACCCGCTCAAGCACGATGCTTAACTTCAAACTTAATCCACGTGGATTAAGTTCCAGGATTTTTCCAGGATAATATTAGCTAAATCACGCTACTAACCACTCTCCTACCCCTTAAGGAGTGGGATACCGCTATACCTGTAACGCCAACATGATTCTGGAATCACAGAAGGCTTTGCCACACAAGGAAGGAAGACTGCCACCCCCTCTGCTGTCACCAGCAATGTCTAACACAATTCCCAGCTGGTTCCACTCTCACACCCGTGGCCACAGCCCTGAGGTCTCTACGCAACGCGTTTTCCCATGATTTAAAAAAACTCCATCTTGGGTTTCAGAACGAGAGCATTAAGAATTGCTTCCTGAACAAATTAAAGGCCAGGGAAGTTTGGACAATATTGCACTGTTTTGGATTCCTGCTTTCTACAAGAGTTCCTTACCAGTGTTCATTTGAAACATGTTCCTAGGAGAAGGGATCCATCTGTACTTCAGTGAGCAGTGCTTTTACACAGGCAGATTCCCATGTCAGAAGCTGCTCTCCTGAAGCTAAAGCAGTACAAAGTAATAAGGCACTGCTAAGCACTAAGCAAATAATTAAAAATTACTTTTTTCTAAGGTAAATAGCATTGACATTGCAGTGGGAATTAGACATGCCTGTTGTTTAACCGTCTTGGAATCAAAGCAATAAAAAACCCCTTATAACAATTATTTGACAAGCACCCGCAGGCAGTGTGACAATGTTTAAGATCACCATGGTACCTGACTGCAAGGCTGCTGCAATGACAGCAAGCCAGAAATCTGGAGGTGTTTCAAAAGAGACAAGCTCCGAGGCTCCTTTTTAGATCCTGACTTCCTTGGGTGGAAAAAGAAAGGGGAGGCAAGTGCACAAAGAAAAGATATCCTTGGTATTGCTTACTGCTCAAGAAGAGACCTTGTAACTGGGGACAGGGTAGGGGGAGGACAGTTATTTCCTTTAACGCTCAGAAAACCTAGAGCTGATGATTGTACTCAGTGTCCCTGGGGATGAAGCAACTCCAGGGTGACACAGCACACACTCAGTACTCGGTACTTTAAAAACAGTATGTACTCCCTCCCGTTGAAACACTCCCTTCATTCAGGAATCATTAGAAATTAAATGCTAGGGGAGAAGTAAAATCTTTGGAGATATACAAATATAGTACACAGGAGCATCCTTGTACGGTTGGGATTGGGACTCATCGTAAGCACGCCATATGGGACTGCCCATCTCTCTTCCACATCCAGAGAGAAGTGAAGGATTCCCATTTCCCTGCGTTCCTGTGAGCAGGGAGACAAACCAAAAGAGCTGTGGACAGGGCAGAGCTTCTACGGCAAATATTTAGTGCAAACAGTCATTTCGATAATGAACTAGCAAATGATAAGCTCTGCAGTCTCCCTATCTCCATCCCTAGCATGGAAACGACTGTCGGTATCTCACTCCTGTGCTGTAAGAATTATTACCCATGTGTGACATTTTTAAGAGGACAGAAACAAAAAAAATAAATCAAGGGGAAGACAGATAACATTGGTACTAAGATGAGTAATGTGGACCTCTGCATTGATTTCTAGGGACTACCGGATTTCCCTTGAAATAACCGGATTCCTAAGCCTTGCAGGAACCTGAGAAGAACACTCCCTGGGTATCTCCGGGGGATGCTCTGAGTTCACACACAAGTTTCCAAAAAAGAGAAAAGTCCACAGGCACGTGTATTTGGGAGGGGGTGAGTCAGAAGAGCCCCAGCCACATTGCAATGACTCGGATCAGAGGGAGAATTTCAGAGGTAAGAAGGAAGAGGAGACAAAGGGAAGAGCAGGAAAAGCCAGACTGGCTTGTTGTACCCAGATGTTTACGCAAATGGCAGGCTGCATATGAAACCAAATATATTCAAAATTTAGGAAGGATGTGGAGATACGCCATTAGCTTTGTAAAGCATGACTTTTTCTGCCCAGCACTCACTGTGCATGAAGGCAACTACTCTAGGGATGCAACACACCTATAATTGTAAGACCTTTTTTTTCTGTTTAGGTTCTTACACTGTCACTTTAATACCCCAAAATACTCCGGAAGGACATGAAAAAGTCCTCCTGCTTATCCAGATATGTATATGTATATGTATATGTATATGTATATGTATATGTAAAGCACTTCCCTTTGATCCATAAAAAACACGTCTTTTCCCCAACATCGGACTTGTTGCTTTCCACCTGGTTTGCCTCTAATTAGTCAAGTGCAAAGTCTAAACACAAGCCTCAGAGACAAAGATGTGCTTATACAGAGGAGAGAGACACTGCAGACAAGATGCGTCTTCCTGTTTTCAAGTGTAAGGGATTTGAAGGTGTTTGTTTTCAGCACAAAAAAAAAAAGTCATGTTTGGTGACCCAACACTTGCCTCCGTCAAAAATCTCATTGAGTGTCCCCAGGCTGCTGGGCTCTGCATTCACAATCCCCGCAGTGTGAAGCGTGTTTACCCCCGGCGAAAGGAAAAGAAAAAATAAAATCTCTATTTCCGTATGCAGCATACAGAGCTAGTCTTCTCTAAATAAATGGACCCGTTTGTTCATATATGGCGATCTGCAGTTCTCAGAATTGCTTTTCAAGTAAGCCTGACTCAAAAGCAAAGGTCTAAAGAGGAAGACTTTTGTGCAGGCTACAAATAGTCGACAGATAAAGCAAAGGGGAGAGGGAGAAGAGGTGATGACCCTTTGGTTTGCTGATATTTAACGAGACATCTGAAGACTTCATCCAACGCACGCACCATCGATTTTCTCAGTAATTCTATTGAACCCCTTGGTGGGATCCTGCTTGAAGCTGAGGTTGCCACACGATCCCCTAGTCCAAAGGGGAAAAAAAAAACATCAGAAAGAAGAACCACCATCCTCCCGTGCCCTAGAGCCACATGTTGGGGCATTCACTTGCAGTATCATTTGTACAGCCTGACGTACAGGTTTAAATGAAAGAAGTTTGCATACAGACCTTCACAGCAACTGCAGCTCACTTAAAATGCAAATATGCTTACTTTTAAGCTGCCCTCTGCCTCATCCCAGCACTATTGCTAATCAAGTCTCCAGGATAATAAGCCTGAGTTGTGTTCACGTGTATCTCAACTAGCAAAGCTGATTCTCAGCATAATCAGCATCATGAATCATAGAATCATAAAACGGTTAGAGTTGGAAGGGACCTTAAAGATCATCTCATTCCAACCCCCTGCCCTGGGCAGGGACACCGCCCACCAGACCAGGTGGCTCCAAGCCCCCTCCAACCTGGCCTTGAACCCCTCCAGGGATGGGGCAGCCACAGCTTCTCTGGGCAACCTGGGCCAGGCTCTCACCACCCTCACACCAAACAAGTTCTTCCTGAGATCTCATCTCAATCTCTTCTCTTCCAATTTAAAACCATTACCCCTTGTCCTGTCACTGCACTCCCTGACAAAGAGTCCCTCCCCAGCTCTCCTGTAGCTCCCTTCAGATATTGGAAGGCTGCTCTAAGGTCTCCCCAGAGCCTTCTCTTCTCCAGGCTGAACACCCCCAGCTCTCTCAGCCTGTCTTCATAGCCCAGCTACATAAACTTACCACATAAAGCTCATTATTTAGAATACATTAGAACACGAAGGTGCCAAGTAACTCCTATATGCTCCATCCTTGTTTTTAAAGCTTGACTTTGTTACTGCAGTGCACTAAATCCAGAGAAGAACTACAGACAAGGAGTTTCATGCACAGCTTCCAAAAAAGGTTTCGTACATTGCTTTAAAAAACCCCACAACAATACACCAAACCACACACGTCCGCAAGAACACAACTTGATCTATTCACAGCTTCCTAGAAAAATAAGCTTGGCCACAGAGCAAGAAGAATATGCTGTTTCTGTATCACAGCACTGGTCTCAGTGCAGCAATGCAGAGAGACAGCACGTGGGGACACCTTGCAAACCTGGACCTTCCCCAGGAGAGCCTCTGTGCCTTCACACGGTCACAGGCATCTTTGACCTGGGATGGCTCGGTGCCCTCTGCTGCGCTGCACAGCTCCCACCAAGGGAAAGCTCTGCTGAAAGGGAACAAAGAAGGGAGTCTGAGAGCAAGGAGGAAGCCAAGGGGATGAAAAGAGGGAGGGGAGAGGCCGAGCAGCACCCTGAGGGTGCGGGGGCAGAAGGGAAAAGAGGAGAAGCAGAGGAAATGAAAGCAGAACCAGCAGAGAAAGGCATGGGAGAAAGGGGAAGGCTCAAACGCAGCGAGGAGCACATTGCTGCTGCCGAGGGGTGGTCTGCATCTCAGGACTGCTGCCTGGGAGATCTTCAATTAATGACCTATAATTTAGAAAAGCAGCAGAGTCACTTCAAAGCAAACCCTGCGTGACAACACATCGAACGATCTTCTACAGAAGTTCCAAAGAAAACGAAGCTTTCTCCCCTATCAGAGAAGACAGACACTTCCTTGGACAAACACAGCCCGACGCTGGTTGGTTTACAGGGTGCTTCCTGCCTTGCCTTTCCAGCTGGGACAAATAACGGCTTCAGTCAAGGGAAAAAAAAAAGGCATCCCCTGCCCAAGGTCACAGCTGGGCAGGCTCTGCTTTCCACAAGCACAGGTGTGTTACACCTCCCCTGCCACACCACTCTCAGCCACATTTTCTGCACGATTGCCCGCTCCCTTCGCTAAGCCTGAGAGTCACCTCATGGACCAGCGAGCCCACCATCTCACCGTTACTAAGTGTAACACACCATCGCTTCACACGTCAACGTTTGGAAAAAGGAAGGCATTAAGCAAAGGATGAGGCTGGATAATTAACACGCACTCACATGGAGCACAAGTCTCTGGGCAAACCACTTCAGACAAACAGCAGCATTTCACTTGGGTTCTAACAACGGGGAAAGAAAAGAGGAACTGCAAAAACCATTTCCCAGATTTTCACAGAATCACAGAATCTTCATGGGTGGAAAGGACCTCTGAGATCACCAAGGCCAACCACACACACACACAAAGCCCCCACAATCTCGGGCACTAGAGCATGCCCTGAAGTGCCACATCTACACGTTTCTTAAATCCCTCCATGGATGGTGACTCCACCACCTCCCTGGGCAGCCTGTTCCAGGGCCTGACCACCCTCTCAGCAAAGTCATTCTTCCTCAGATCTCATCTAAACCTCCCCTGCCCCAACTTCAGACCATTCCCTCTGCTCCTCTCATGATTTCCTTGGGAGAAGAGGCCAACCCCCACCTCTCTACACCCTCCTTTCAGGGAGTTGCAGAGGACAATGAGGTCTCCTCTCAGCCTCCTCTTCTCCAAACTCAACATGCCCAGTTCCCGCATCTCCTCCTACGACTTGGTCTCCAGACCCCTCCCCAGCTTGGTGGCTCTCCTCTGGACACACTCCAGCACCTCAATGTCCTTCTTGGAGTGAGGGGCCCAGAACTGAACCCAGCCCTCGAGGGGAGGCCTCACCAGTGCCCAGTCCAGAGGCACCATCACTGCCCTGCTCCTGCTGGCCACGTTGGGCCTGACACAGGCCAGGATGCTGGTGGCCTTCTTGGCCACCTGGGCACTCTGCTGGCTCCTGTTCAGCTGGCTGTCCACCAACACCCCCAGGTCCTTTTCTGCCAGGCAGCTCCAGCCACTCTGCCCCCAGTCTGCAGCGCTGCCTGGGATTGTTGTGACCCAAATGCAGGACCCAGCTCTTGGCCTTATTGAACCTCATCCCATTGGCCTTGGCCCATCGATCCAACCTGTCCAGGTCCCTCTGTAGAACCTTCTGACCCTCAAGCAGAGCAACTCTTGGGTGGGGAGGTATTCATATTCTGTTCCAATATACCGCCCTCTCAGGTTTTTTTTGGCTGGCAGCATCCCACTGGTATTTTCTCCAGTGGCTTATAAATATCATGAGTGTTCTGCATTTATTTGCATGCAGCCATTAAGTAAACTTATTTGCCCACAGGCAGATGTTCTTGTGTGCATACAGGTGGTCCGAGCCAGGATCTTCTGCATGTGTAATCTTAAGAAACTCTTTCCACCCCCTTTCTTAAAAATTGTATTAAAGAACATGTGCGCTACAAGGACAAATTATCAAAATACAGAAAATGTCAGAATTACAGTTGCCAGGCAACCCTAAATAACCCTCTGCTCTTTTGCATACGCGCTGTAACACAGGCTGCCAGGTCAAGATCCAAGACTATTTATTTTCCAGCCAAACTCTGTGGCGGGCAGTGCCCAGGAGAAGGACTGGGGCTGCGGAGGGAAGGGGGGGCTGCCCAGGGTCCCTCGTCTTGCAGAAGTTGGAAGGTGGGGAGTGAAGCAGATGGGGAACTGCAGGAGGAGAAAGAAGAATCTTACGCTTAAAGCAGCTGAATGATACCCTGGAGAACTGGGTTGTGCTGAATGGTACCCTGGAGAACTTTCACACTGACTCAAACACAGCGAAAAAGGGGAGACGGAGATGAGATGTGGGGAAGAAATTCTTTGCTGTGAGGGTGGTGAGAGCCTGGCCCAGGTTGCCCCGAGAAGCTGTGGCTGCCCCATCCCTGGAGGGGTTCAAGGCCAGGTTGGAGGGGGCTTGGAGCAACCTGGTGTGGTGGGAGGTGTCCCTGCAGGGGAGTTGGAATTTGATGATCTTCAAGAACTCTAACTATTCTATAATTCTGTGATTTACAGGAAAACCTGTGAAACGCAGGCAAGTCATGCCAACTGCGTTTTTCCAGGTGGTCACTCACTGTGTGTCCCGTTTTCTCCAGGCTTAGTCTGAGGCACCTGGTTTGCAGAAGAACCAATGTCTGTCCCAGCCGTGGGTGCGTGGCCAGAAATGGCTGTACCACCAGGGCTCAGCACTCTGGGAACGCGGGTTGAGGGTTTTTTCAAACTGGGCACCAGAATTAGTGGAAATCTTCGCATTTGTGTTCTCTGCCCTCAGATCGTATCCTCAAAATGGGAATTATAATACCATCATACCTGATTATAACTATTTATTTATGAGATTTTTATGGGAGTACGAGGAACCTCCAAGATAATAAATACTATTAAAATAAACCACGAAGAAATTCATAACTTCGTATTCAATGCACACTGAAAACAAACGTTGAATAAATAAAGGAGAGAGTGAATGAAGAAGACAAATTACTTAGCAGCACCCTTTCAACAAGCTCCTTATTATTCCGGGCAGTGAATGAAACAGAGACTGTGTGGGAGAGAAAACAAACACACAGCCGGAGCCAAGCGAAGGGCAGGAAAGAAAGGAGGGTGCAGAGGAGCTGTGCTCAAGCAGGGAATGGTGCCAACCAGGGGAAGGCGGTGGGACGGCAAAGGGAGAGCCCTGGTGACAAAAGAGAAAGCCTCTGAGCACTGGGAGGGTTGTGGGACACTGCTCTCACTTCTCTGGATGGGAGGTCACCAGCCAGGCTGACCCAGAGCATGGCAAGCACTGGACATCACCTACAAATGCCTGAGGGTAAATTTCTCACACCCCATCTGCACACACAAGTGTTTGCAATACTCAGCCCTCCGGCTGTCCCCAGAGAAAGGTATGAGATTAAATCTCTCCTGGGAACCAGAAGAGCTTGCAGAGAGCTCTACACATTGTCACGCAAACAGGAGGTGGCAAGGAATGCACTAGAAGGGGAAGAAGGAAGGAGGTTGTGTCTTGTGTCACAGGCTTGGAGCACAGCATCACACCTCACACCTCTGATGCCTTCCAAAAAGCCTCTTCCAAAAAGCAACGTCCAAAGCTCTTTGAAAAAAAGTACTGCCTCTGCAGAGCAGAAGTCGGTGGTTTAGAATGAAATACAAGGATTTGCTAAGCGCTGTTTTCTTATCAGGTAGCTTTGAACAAGGGTCATGGCAAGGCAACATCCCCCTGACAACCCCAAGGCCACTGGGATGTGACAGCACCATCCAACCCCACAAGTCCCTCAAGCTAAGCTCTGCTCCAGCAGCTCTGGGCAACGGCCTCCTTCAACGGTGAGTGAACACTTTTGATCTCCAAGCTCTGTGCCTGGAAAAACAAGCCTCTTTTTTTCTTCACTCCCCCACCAAGAGAGTCCTTGGAACCTTGGAACTGATCCTGTTTGTCATCTGTCTTTCCAGTTCTTGCTCTCAGCTAGGGGTATCATATGTCTTCTGTGCATTCTGCCCTGCCACCTACGAAGCTAGACCCAGTGTGTTTCACAGAATCAGAGAATGGTATGGGGTTGGAAGGGACCTCTGGAGATCATCCAGTCCAACCCCCTGCCAGAGCAGGGCCACTCAGAGCAGGTCCCACAGGAACGTGTCCAGGTGGGTTTGGAATGTCTCCAGAGAAGGAGACTCCACCACCTCTCTGGGCAGCCTCTGCCAGTGCTCTGCCACCCTCACAGGAAAGAAGTTCCTCCTCATGTTTAGGTGGAACTTCTTATCATCAAGCTTGTGCCCGTTTCCTCTTGTCCTGTCCCTGGGCACCACTGAAAGAAGACCGGCCCCATCCTCCTGACACCCACTCTTTCAGTATTTATAAGGATTGATCAGATCCCCCCTCAGCCTTCTCTTCTCCAGACTGAAAGGACCCAAGTCCCTCAGCCTTTCCTCACAAGAGGGATGCTCCAGGCCCCTCATCATCTTTGTAGCCCTCTGCTGTCCCCTCTCCAGCAGTTCCCTGTCCTTCCTGTTTGCAGAGGAAGGTGTTATGACCCAAAGCAGCTTGGTCACACAGCACATCCAGACCATGATGATAAGGCAGTGGTCTTCAATCACTGCTTATCAGTGCCATGAACCATCATGCACAGCATGTGGCATGTTTGAACCTGGAAGTACTTCTGCTCTGCAAACTTAATGCTCGTTTAGAATCATAGAATCATCTAGGTTGGAAGGGACCTTCAAGATCATCTAGTCCAACCATCAACCTAACTCTGACAAAAAACCCATCACTAAACCACGTCTCTAAGTGCTATGTCAACCTGTCTTTTGCACGCCTCCAGGGATGGTGCCTCAACCACTTCCCTGGGCAACCCATTCCAAGGCTTAATAACCCTTTCAGTGTACAAATTCTTCCTAATATCCAACCTGAACCTCCCCTGGCACAACTTGAGGCCATTTCCTCTTGTCCCATCGCCTGTTCCTTGGGAGAAGAGACCGACCCTCCCCTGGCTACACCCTCCTTTCAGGGAGTTGGAGAGAGCGAGAAGGTCTCCCCTCAGCCTCCTTTTCTCCAGGCTGAACACCCCCAGCTCCCTCAGCCTCTCCTCACAAGACTTGTTCTCCAGACCCCTCACCAGCTCCGTTGCCCTTCTCTGGACCTGCTCCAGCCCCTCTGTGTCTGTCCATGGGAACAGATTCTTTGAGGGACTATCCCAAGGCAGACACCTGAACTGGACCAGATTTCCTGCTCCCTCCAACAGCCTGGCTTTCTCCCGTGCCCTGGGTGATAGGCTGGATGCAGACATGGTGACCTGAACACCACAGCACAGCAATGAAAAAAAAAAAAAAAGAAAAAAAGCATGTTTTACTACACACAGAAGTTGACTGGATTCAATCATTATCTTTTTGAGTGGAAAGGGTCAGTAAGAAGAGACACAAGACGGGAAGACTCCATTGTCAATGCCTACGCCTCCAGAGAGAGCAAGCATGTGAACCAACGGCTCTTTTTCACGTCCTCACAGCAGTAGGCATCACAAAAGCCAATTCTGTCGGGTGTCATGTTTGTTCCCATCACATAATCAAGATATTTGTAGGCAGCACCAGGTTCGAGTCTAATTAAGTTTGATGAGACTCGAGCTTTTTCCCAGACAGCCGCACTTTATAGCCGTCTCTGAGCATCACGGTGATATTCACTGGGAAACGCGAGCGCTCCATTCCCATAAAAGCAGGCAGTTTAAAATTAGCTGCAGATAACTCAAAATGACTGCTTAGAGCAGAAATGTAATTTTCTGAAAGGGGTTATTGGTTCTGAACACGATGCACTGCACTCATGATCCGTCACGCCTCATTACTTCAGACCAAATAAGTCAGGCCAGTGTAACTGGAGATGGCAGAGACTCTCCTCAGTGCCGAGCTCTTTTAAGATGCTGCCTTCCAGGCTCAAGTCTTAAAAAAAAAAAAAAAAAGGAGAAAAAAAAAACCCATTATCAAACTCATTTTCTCAAGTCCTGTGGCATATTTACAGGTTAAATGGAATGATTTTTATTTTTCTTTTTTTTAGTTCTTAAAGCACATCTCCGCTTTTGAGAGCGATTCAACAGAAATGGAATCAATTGACTTAAAAGTTTATTGCCTGTAAGCATTCAAATATCACTTCAAGATTTAAAGAAATAGATGATTGTAGCAGCTTTGCCTGTTCAACCAAGGTTCAGAAGCTGTCGGAGAGTTTATGCTAATTCCAGTAGTAATTTGCTCATTTGTTTGGCCACTACAAACTAAATACAGGGCGAGCATCCCTGATTGGTGTTGGTGAAGTTCAGCCACATTTGAACACAAGGAAACTTTGTTCTTTCCATCCCTATTTAACTCCACCTAATATAGTTTGGGAACTCAAATTACAATGCCACAATCTTCCCTAGGTCTCCATTGGCACCATTTATTACAATTAAATCCTTAGGAATGGGACAATGCATACAAGGAGGACTAAAATTCAGCAGAGGTCCTTTGGTCGTGCAGGGTCAGGGGAAAAAGCACCAGAAAGTTGGTTTTTCCATTAAAACACGAGGCTTGATGCTATCCTTGGGATTTCAGGATTTCTTCTCTTAAAAAGTGGCATAATTTGTCTGGCTACTTTTGAAAGTGGGACTACATTTCAAGCATTTATTAACCAAATCAAGCATATGCAATTTAAATTATGCCTCCCTTGTTTTATTAACATATAATGAATACACATCAGCAAGTTGAACTAAAAATATATTGGAAGATTTGCATGTCTGATTATCTTTGCAGAGTTTTGCAACTGGCAATTTGAACCGAGGACAGAAAAACTGCCACTTGCGTCAAGGTCTACGCAAAATTACATCTTAGAGAGGTTCCTTAATCAAAGGGTTGTTTTGTATCTTTTACAAGCTCAAATGAGAATCTGTTTCTAAACGAAGAGGACTTGCTCTTGGAATTATGTTCAAAGCTGTGATTTCCTCAACTTTTAAAGCAGTAAATAGGACAACAATGTCTTAACCAAAAGCACTGCCAATTATCTCCTCCCTGCCACCTCCTTTCACAGCAAAGCAGGGAAGCTGATGCTACACCAACACTGCCTCAGGAGTATTTTCAAAACGAGCAAAACGGGAAAAAAAAACCCAAACAGAAGCACTCAAGGAAACAGCAAAAGCTATTTTGATGCCGAAATTGTTGACAGCAATCAACTTCTTGTAACCATTGAATGAAAAAAATCCCCAACAAACCCAGTTTATTTGTTAAAGCTGTGACTAAGCCAGGACTCGCTCGCTGTTCAACTCTACCCCTCGCTGTTCTTGGGCTTCTACCATCACTCCAGGCAGCTCAGCTTCCCTGTTTCCCACCTAACACTGGACAAGTACTAAGGATTTAAGATAAGATGACGAGGGGACTGGAGCATCTCTCTTCCGAGGAGAGGCTGAGGGACTTGAGGCTTTTTAGTCTGGAGAAGAGAAGGTTGAGGGGGGATCTGATCAATGCTTATAAATACTGAAAGGGAGGGTGTCAAGAGGATGGGGACAGTCTTTTTTCAGTGGTGCCCAGGGACAGGACAAAAGGAAATGGGCACAAGCTTGAAAGTAAGAAGTTCCACCCAAACATGAGGAGGAACTTCTTTGCTGTGAGGGTGGCAGAGCCCTGGAAGAGGCTGCCAGGGAGGTGGTGGAGTCTCCTTCTCTGGAGACATTCAAACCCACCTGGACACGTTCCTGTGCAACCTGCTCTGGGTGGACCTGCTCTGGCAGGGGGTTGGACTGGATGATCTCCAGAGGTCCCTTCCAACCCCATACCATTCTGTGATTCTGTGATTCTGTTATGGATAAACTAGGACCAAGAAGCCGCTCGCTCACTGCCCCCAGTTCAGATGAGAATAAAAGTGAGAAAAAACTTGTGAGTTGATAAAGCCAGTTAAACAGGTAGAGCAAAAGCTGCACACGCCAGCGAAGCCAAACAAGGAATTCATTCACTACTTCCCACGGGCAAGGAGATGTTCAGCCATCCCCAGGAGAGCAGGGCTCCACCATGTGGAACAGTGACTTGGGAAGACAAACACCATCACTTGAAAAGTCCCTCTTTCCTCCTCCTTCCCCCTGCTGTATGTGCTGAGCGTGGCACCCCATGCCATGGAATAGCCCTTTGGCCGGTTGGGGTCAACTGTCCCAGCCGTGTCCCCTGCCAGCTCCTTGTGTCTCCTAAGCCCATCATTGGTGGGGCCGTGTGAGGAGCAGAAAAGGTGGTGAGAACTCAGCAACAACGAAACCCACCAGTGCCCCATCAAACCTATTTCCCATCCCAAAGCCAAACCCAGCACTACACCAGCTGCTGGTAAGAAAGTCAACTCCATCCCAGCCAAAACCATGACACACTTGAGCCAGGTTTCTCTTTAACGACTGTCATGAACGTGTCTAGCTGAAAAATATTCTAGAAACAAAGAATACTAATGTTGCTAAAATACCAAGATTCCTCTGTTCCTGCAATCCTAGCAGGTTCCTGCCTCCAGATACCATTTTAAATAATTTCCAAATCATCACCTTTTCCACACTTCGCCAGATTAAGTCCACAATACTGAACTCATCCAACAATCATGCCTCTCATCTTCCATTCCTTCTCCATTCTTTAAAGAAATGCTGGCAATTTGGAGTGGTTATCCTTCATGCTCAAGGAAAGCTGCTTTACTTCACCTGTTCCAGAGACCACCAGCTAGGATTCAAAATGGGTGATCCTTTGAACACCTATGTCTAAAAGAGCATTTTTTAATGGCATGGCAGAGTTCTCCATTTCTTTTGCCCTCATCCTGTCCCTTCAACAAATTGACCCAGACTAAAAATAATTTGGGAAAAAACAAAAAGGGTGTGGAGGGAACAAAAAAAAAAAATGAATATGGACTCACTCAGCCAATTTTGCCTTTCAGTTCTGTAAATGTGTAACTACTGGGGCAGCACAATGGCAAACTTTTAAGTCCACATCACTGCAAGAAAAAGACCTGTAACACGAAATTCCCATCTAAGACCCACATGTGATTTTCTGTGGCAGTTTCATTTACTGCCTGCCTCTGGGTCAGTGTTTTGAGCATGACGAAGCAGGGGCCAGTGTACTATGGTGTGCCTGTAAGACAAATACATCTAATGTGGAGGTAAGAGGATGGAGAGCAGCCCTGAGGAGAAGGTCTTGGGGGTGCTGGTGGATGAGAAGCTCAACATGAGCCAGCAACGTGCCCTGGCAGCCCAGAAACCAACCCCATCCTGGGCTGCATCCCCAGCCCCGTGGCCAGCAGGGCCAGGGGGGGATTCTGCCCCTCTGCTCTGCTGAGACACCCCCCCAGTGCTGCCTCCAGCTCTGGGGCCACCACCAGCAGAAGGACATAGAGCTGTTGGATGGGGTCAGAGGAGGCTCCGGAGATGCTGGGAGGGCTGGAGCCCCTCTGCTGGGAGGGGGGGCTGAGAGAGTTGGGGGGTTCAGCCTGGAGAAGAGAAGGCTCTGGGGAAACCTTGGAGCCCCTTCCAGTCCCTCAAGGGGCTCCAGGAGAGATGGGGAGGGACTCTGGATCAGGGAGGGGAGCCCTAGGAGGAGGGGGAAGGGTTTGACCCTGAAAGAGGGGAGATTTAGATGAAATCTGGGGAAAAACTTGTTTGGTGTGAGGGTGGTGAGAGCCTGGCCCAGGTTGCCCCGAGAAGCTGTGGCTGCCCCATCCCTGGAGGGGTTCAAGGCCAGATTGGAGGGGGTTTGGAGCAACCTGGTCTGGTGGGAGGTGTCCCTGCCCAGGGGGTGGCACTGGATGATCTTCGAGGTCCCTTCCAACCCAAACCATTCTATGATCCTATGAAGTGAACCTGCAAATGCATATGAAATGTTTGACCTTCTTGGGTGCAAACTCCCACCAGCCCTCTGCCGAGGACCTGACCTACACAGTGTGGAAGCTGGTACCTGCAAAAAGAGCCTTGTTTCCTACTGTCTGAATTCACTCCCTTGGGAAGGGGCATGAGCACCTCCCAGGATGTCTTTGATGGCATCCCCAAGTCCCCAGGTACCACTGACAGCAGCAACAGCCTCTGCTGCCGCAAGGAGAGTCCGCTTTATAGAGACCTGGTGCTCGTATTCCAAGCATTTCCCATGTTGATTAACACCATTTCTGCTCAGGGAGCTCGGAATACCTCAGCATTAACACTCAGCTATCAATGGCCAAGGCCAGTTTTGCCCAGCAGCAACTTCCAGCAGTGAAATCCCTCAGTCAGGGATTTTGTAAATAAGAATGATAAGAAGAAAACGAAAGGAAAAAAGTAATGCTTGTCTCTTTTTCATTTTTAACTGGGATGAGACACATGGGCAGAAGTACTAGGAGGATGGCAAGCCACAGCTGGCTAGAAATCAGAAGAGAAATATCTCCTCAATAGAAAGATCATACTGGGAACTGCCTAGGAATTTGCGTTCTCCTGTTGCCCATGCCTTCTGCTGCCGAAGGTATTAATAGAACTGCTCACCACATGGGAATCCAGTTCGTGGAGAAAGGTGAGGAAACAAAGCCGCTGGCAGTTATCATACAAGCTGCTCGAAAGGAACGACACGGGTTTGCTCTTCCCTCAAAAAACCAGTACACGCAGAGAAACACGGGAGGTTTAATGGCACAGTTTGCCGTGATTTCACTTTGCTGCTGGGGACTGTGTTGGAGGTTTTTTTTTTTGTTTGATCAATTCTTGCACAGCCAAAGTTGGAGTCCAGGTTTTATAAAGAGCATATATATATATATATATAAAACATAATAAAGAGAATCCAAATGATTAAGCAGCAAAGAAGGGCATAAGTTACAAGTGTTTCTGCCCAATTCCATGCCAGCTTTCCAATGTTGTATCTTGATACCTTCTCCTGAGCAGTTCTTCCTAGTTAAAATAAATTAATTAAGAACCTCTTCTTATTTGCACCCCTGAATGCTAATATTCGGGGATCTCAGGAGAGACCACGACAAACCTGGAAGGATCTCCAAAGGGCTTTTCAGCGGCAATGTGGCATGTTGTCAAGAGCGGGAAGGATGCCCAACTGGCAAAACAACAGTTTTAAATGCCCTTGGCCAGGCCAGGCCCGTAAAAACAAGATGCTTCATCAGCCAACGCAGTGGGCACTTACGTTCCTAACGACTCCTTCTTCTTCCCTGGGTTTTCTAAGAACAAATTACTCGCTAATGTTGACGTCCAAGTCCTCTGAAGAATGCAGACAGCCAGCAACACTGGAGCTAAGATGCAAAGAGGGCAGCGGTTTTGATTTGTTGCATACAGACTCTCCAGCAAAGAAATTCCACTTTTAATATTTCATTTCTTTTTAAGAATGAAGCAAACCATTTTATTTTTGTTAAAAAGAAGCTAGCGGACATTGCAATTTTTTGTCATTCAACCATGTTCCCCTTCCCTGAAAGCTTCCTGGGGTAATTATATTTCCTAAAATACATTTATGGTGGGATTTATCCCAAGATGAAGTATTTCACAAACCAGAACATGCTCACTTTCACACCCAAACTACAAGCTGCTAGTTTTACAAAACGTGTTAAAAGAAATCACTAACTCATATACGTATCCCTAGGAGGCCCGACACCAGCAGATGCTCTCTCTGGGTCCTCAACGGCTGGCAACACAGCAGCCAACAGACTTGGCACCGCCACGTTGCTTGTTAACGAGCCAGGAATGGATGGCATTGGCCAAGTGTGGGTCCC
Organism: Calidris pugnax; assembly: GCF_001431845.1. NCBI lineage: Eukaryota > Metazoa > Chordata > Aves > Charadriiformes > Scolopacidae > Calidris > Calidris pugnax. The sequence continues at coordinate 2,939,215 of NW_015094507.1, forward strand.
TCTGCCTCCTGCCCCAAGCTTGGTACAAGTACAATGAGAAATAGCAGCATTTTTTAATCTACCTTTTCCATTTCAGTTTTCTCTCACCGTCTGCAGTCACCATCCCTGGAGGTATTTAAAAGACATGTAAACATGGTGCTGAGGGACATGGTTTACTGGTACCTTGTCAGTGCTGGGTTCATGGTTGGACTTGATGACCTTGAAGGCCCACAATTCTATCTTTGCATCCAGCCTCTCCAATGTGTTCCCTTTAACACCATCAGCTTTTTTCTTGCCCCTCCCAAGGCAACATGCATTGTCACAGTTCCCAACCAACCGCTCTCCCTCTGCTGAAACCCAACTCCCCATTTCCTGACCCAGAAGTTCAAGCACCCAGACCAAACTAAAGCACAAAGTACAAAAGCAATAGAAACACACTCCTGGCTAGATCTTCCATGTGAGGTTCCGTGAATAGAGAAGGAACTGAAACATACTGTCGTGGTTTTGACCGAATTGACCAACACTGGTACCTTGTCAGTGCTGGGTTCATGGTTGGACTTGATGACCTTGAAGGCCCACAATTCTATCTTTGCATCCAGCCTCTCCAATGTGTTCCCTTTAACACCATCAGCTTTTTTCTTGCCCCTCCCAAGGCAACATGCATTGTCACAGTTCCCAACCAACCGCTCTCCCTCTGCTGAAACCCAACTCCCCATTTCCTGACCCAGAAGTTCAAGCACCCAGACCAAACTAAAGCACAAAGTACAAAAGCAATAGAAACACACTCCTGGCTAGATCTTCCATGTGAGGTTCCGTGAATAGAGAAGGAACTGAAACATACTGTCGTGGTTTTGACCGAATTGACCAACCAGAATGACAGATTGCCCCTCCCCCCACCCCTAAGGAAAAGAGAGGAGAGGAAGAGGGGGATAAAAAAGCTATGAGTTTAGAAAAAGACTAAACTACTTTAATAAAAATATAAATAAATAATGAAATAGGAAAAAAAGGAAAGAAAAAAAAGTAAAATAAAATAAAAATGTATACAGTATATACAAAACCGTATCAAGCTCCCAGGATGATGATCACATCACCAGCAGGCGCAGGGGAAAGTCCCAGGCTGGACTCGGTGATGGACAGGAGCCGGATTCCGGATCTGGGCAGATGAACAGACAGGGTCCTCCTTGGACGTCGGCCATTGAAGGAAGAGAATTGACCCTTTGATCCCTCAGCTTTTATACTGAGCATGGGGCAGATGGGGTGGAATACCCTGTTGGTCAGTTTTGGGTCACCTCACCTGTCCCCTCCTCCCTACAGGTGGGACCCCTCTACGCTTTTCCGCTTCTGACCCTCCAACGGGGCAAATAACAAATTTACCTGACCTTGGTTGTTATAGCAATAAGTATAAGCAGGGGCCTCTCTGCTCACCATCCCTTGGTACAATCAGGTCTTATCACTGTGAGAGTGAACAGTTTCTGAACAATATGCTGTTAATTTCAGAGTTTAGTTAGTCAGAAGAGGCCTAGCTAAAAAGTAAAATTACTGAACAGAAAATTAGTTCTGTTTTACCTCAAACCAGGACACATACACAGTGACTGGATTAAATGAGGAGCATGAAACTATCCATTTCACCCAAAATCTTGCAGGATAAATGCTTGGGTCTGTTGTGGTAGGGACCCTCTGACCACAGCAACTTCATCCAGCTTGGAACAGGCTGCCCAGGGAGGTGGTGGAGTCTCCTTCTCTGGAGACATTCCAAACCCACCTGGACACATTCCTGTCCAACCTACTGTAGGTGGACCTGCTTCGACAGGGGGGTTGGACTAGATGATCTCCAGAGGTCCCTTCCAACCCCGTATCATTCTGTGAGTCTTGAACTTCTCAAAGGCCTCAACACCACAAACTCCCACGGTAACCTACCCCAGCACTGCAGGAACAGCTAAGATAAGGTTGGAAAGTTATAGAAATGCCTTCAGTAGGGCAGCCAGGATGAGGATCAAGGGATGTGAGCTAAGGGTAGGTTCCAAAAGCCTACCAACCACTTCTGGGGGCAAGGGAGCTGGTGGGAAACAGGGGTGAAGACTTCCAGAAAAGTCACAAGGAGATGGGGACAACACAGGGATGATCAGAACAAGGAGGAGGAAGAACAGGTCCTTCTGACTCACAAATGTGTAGTGCCAATTCCAGAAAACAGTGTAACTGAGTTACGAAATGCATTTGCTGGAGACAATTTTCAACAGATGGTTCTGTTGAACCCAGCCCCGTTGCAGTCTGCACCCCAAGGCTCCAGGAGACGGCTCTGGAGGGTGTTTGATCAAAGCTACGTGACATTTCATCACTGCATGAGAATGCCAGATTGATGTTAGATTGCAAAATACTTGATCGTACGAGATACGTAACAGATGGCACATTCCCTGTCATAACATCCAAAAGCTCAATATATTTTCTGAGAAGGTAAAAAATTTCAAGGGTCTAAGACTGAATCTGAATTTAGGCAGATGAAAGGCAGTAAATACCCATCGTTACAAAAACATCTATCTTCATACAGCTCACCTTCAATTAATCCAGAATTCTCCCCTTAATACCCTGAGCTCAGCTACAATACAAAAAATATTTATGTCTCACTTAAATTATTCTATTTAACTACTTCAGTAAATCCAGTTCCAGAGTAAAAACAGTTGACAAGGAATATGTGTGTGCACATATACATGTGTGCTGGTATGTGTATATACACAAGGAGGGAGAACTGTTAGTACCACTAATTGTAGAATTTCCTTGCTTTGTACAGGATGAACAGGATGAACTGGATGATACACATCCAAATAGTGCCAAATATATACAGTGAAAAAAATGACAATTCAAGTCAAACAGTTATTTAACTGATATCTCAATTTAATGCTCTCATCTCTGTACCTTATTACACTTAAAAATCCCAATGGCCACAAATAACAAGGTTCTCTTCTTGTTGCCCAAATTTCACTTTGCTTTCAGGAGAAGGTGACAAAAATGGACCTGTCAAAGCAAAGGACTCCTGACAGCGCCACGCGGAGGATTAAGGGAATCACTGAGTTAAATCAGTCAACTGTGTTCCAGTTCTCTCTGTGCCGAGTGACCCGATGCCCTCTCTGGTTTTTATTTGCTTTCGCACTGTACGGCCTTATGTAACTGTTCCCTCCAGCCCAGGAGTTCCCAAGGTGAACAAAAGCTCAAGTGAATTACATTCAGCTCGGCCACAAAGGTGATTTTTTTTTTTTTTTCTCCCCCCCCACTAACTTCTACTTACCGGTTTTTATCTTTTTAATCACATAAAAGCATTGAGCTGGTTGCAGTTAAGTTGATCGATTCGGCTTCTAAATGCCCGTGCTTTCCCATTTTTGACTGGAACAACATTTCTGACGATGTTAATAGCTACAAAGATTAAAATGGATTAAGGCAGGAAAGGCAAAACAGTTTGGTGGTTGTTTTTCCTTCCCCCCTTTGCAGGCCAGGCTGCCTTTATTCTGGTCGGGGTAGCTGGAACTGCTTTTCATCTCCCCAAGCATCGCTTTGCCCACGCTAATACCCTAACAAAAGGCAGTCTGTCTTTTCAGACCAGATCCTACAAAAAGAGGACTGGAAGCGCGTTATCTGAAGTTATTTTCAGCGATAGCAGCCTGACCTGGCATCACACGGAGGCACAAGCGAGTGCAGCCATAATCCTTCCTCCCTAGAGCATGAGTTTCTCCTCGTGACGTGGTCGTGGTCTGACCTTTCTCCAGGGGTGACAGCTACTGCTGGAGACAACCACAGCCCAGGGAAACGGAGAGACCCCCGTGTACAAAAATGTGCAAAACACCAACAGATCCTCAGCGGCACTCAGTCCGTAATCCTGGCATGGAAATGAGATTTATAGAAGCTAAATGCTCACATTTTTTTATTACACTGTGAAAGCGTGCTCAATTTTAATATTTGTCAACGTGTGCGAATTCAGTTTATCATTTATGGCGTGGTGACACAAATTTCAACCTAAGTTTGTGTAGAATATACACGATTAATAAACCAGAAACCATTCTGATCCCCCAAAAGCTTACTTTGAGACCTCCTCCGCTCCTTCCCAGAACATTAAACACCATAGTCAAACAAACTAGAAGCTGATGACATTTCAGGCTCCAGACCTTCAGAACGCTGGTGGCATTTTACCTCCTACATAAGGCACATGACAATTGTCCATGGTCATTATGAATTCTTTCTGCACCTGACTTACTAGAATTATTAGCTGAAATATCATTATTTGCTCTGAATTACCAGGGTCTGGACCCAGCCGTTAGCAGAAAGCAGACATGATGTACTTAAGGTAAACTGTGAGCTGACAGTTCTTACTTTTCCACTATCAGGTAAATTCTTGCACTGGGAAAGGATCACTTCATCCAGTGAGTCCTTTAATCAGAAAGTATTTATCTCACTGGTGAGAGGCTAAAGTGACAATCAAAATACGATCAGAACTAGCAAATGCTAGATTTTCAATTTATCAAAAGTCTATTAATAATGCTGGCCCGTCCTTTAAAGAAAGATGTTTGTTTTATATGAAGATACACATCCCTGGTGATTTCAGACTTCAGAAAAATGATATGGAATGAGATGCTGCTCTTTGCCCTTAAATTTGAAAGAGATGATCCTAATTTCTTAGCTTATACTGTGGCTTTTAGTATTTACTATATAGTATTAGTATTTACCTACCTTATACTGTTAACTAAATTTTATGACACCTGTCAGGAATGTTTTAAAAAAGGAAAGAGAAGAGATATACAATATTTGGGGGAAAAAAACAACCCAATCCATAATCCTGATGCGATTTCCTCAGGTCTTTCTGGGAGGAATTCTGCAGTGGAATCCCATACTTCATGTTAAATTAAGGCAGAAAATACTCTTTGCTCATAAAACATGCTTAACACCCCACACAACTCCAAGGAAAGTGCTATTACATGGACTACAAGTATCTTAAACACCAAAAAGAAATGCATGTGAAAATACCCACTCAGTAAATAAGCCCAAGCATAAAAGCCAAGAGCAAATACTCGGGATAATCTCTAGCATTTGATCAGTCTCAGATATTAAACTGCAAAATATGTAACGCTGCAAGAAAGTAAAACTTACAGGCCAACCAGCCCAGAACACCGGAGGGAAGAACACAGCCCTGAGGGAGGGATAAGGAAAATAAGATGACAAAGTCCATCAAGCAAGTATAAACATATCTTAATGCCAAGCCACGACGTAAAAATCAATGCATTTATTTTCCATTAATGACAAGGTGGGATGTAAGTCCGTGGCTGCAATCTGCAGGGAAGCTCAGGGCAGCGAGGGTTCGCGGTGCCGACGCAGGAAGGGCAGGAGAAGGGTGACTCTCCAGCTCACTCCCTCTCCCTCCCAGCAGATCCCTCTCCTCTTGCAGCTTCGTGCCAAAAGAGCTTTTACAGCGATTCTCAGAGAAGGAGAATGAGATTAAAAACAACATAAGGAAGGGGGCAGGGAGCTATAGGTGTTTTAAGAGAAAGCCAGCAAGGTATAGAGATACAGGAGGATAAATCCATTGTGCACAAAAAAAAAAGATGGGCTGTTCAAAAGGAGAGAACGGACTGGCAGTGACAGGCACTGAATATCACCAACAGATGAAGAGAAATGCAGGCTAAAGTGCAGCGCTTTAGGATTTTATTTTTAGTCACACTGTAAAAGAAAATGGGCCTTCAAAGACTCGTGCCTAGCATGTTCACCTGCCTGTAACCAGGATGTAAAGCCTACATCACCAGCATAAAGGAAACGTTAAATATCACTATCAAATCTTTTCTGCAGAAGAGGAGTTCAAACTGCAAGTTACAGACCCTGAACCAAACCTTCCAAGGTTTGGAGCACCAGTATTTCCAAGTGTTTCTCATTAGAAGTGTTTTTAAGAGCACTTAGAGGAAAGGGTTCCGTTTTTTCTATTCTCAGTAATGCCAAGGATAGTAAGAATTAACACACGCAAGTTGTAATGGATTCTCAAACCCAGAAACATCTCTCTTCCATCACAAAACATTAATGAAATTTGAAATAATTCGTGTAACCTTGGTCTACTGGAATATATGAATCAGTCACTTCAAATTCCCCATTTCTAGCCATATTAGGTCTTACACATACAGTCTTTCTGTCCTGAAAGAATTGACTGATTAAAATACAGAGATGGCAAGCAGAAAGGGTACTTATTGAAGCAGAAGGAGGAGACGCTCCACCAAACAGCCTGGCCTTCTGCTGGGCAGAGGTCCACGTCTGGTGCAGAGAACAGAGGAGAATCAGAGCGACTTTAAATGCTGGAAAGGTACATTTTCTACAGACCATTTCTTTCCTTCTGTTGAAACGTGAAATATTAATGTCAATTCATTACACATCGATGCATTTGTATACTCCCCTGTTATCAAGTGTCCAAATAAAAACAGTCTGTTCTGAATAATTTACTCCTGAATCATCAGTCAGTTTTCTTCTATAAATCCGGAAGAGCTTCAGTATTTGTCAAATCGCATCTATGACTGACAATCTTTTAGAAAAGATTTAGAAAAGATCTGTTAAGTTTCAGAGAGGTACCAGCATGTGCGTATTCGATGTGCTACTAAAACTTGGTATCTGGAACAGACATAAATGTGCTAACAATAAAGTAAAAATACACATTAAGGTGATAAAACATGATGGGTTTAAGATTGTTAAAATGGTTGCATCCAGCATGCAAGAAGAACTTGTTCAACCTCCAACAGTAAAGTCTCCGCCACCATCTTTCCAGGAGGTCCCCAAACACCCGTGGGAAGAGGCTGAGGGCTGGAGGAACTCTTCCAGCAACCCCATTGTTGCTGGTTTGGTCCCCAGGCTCCCCCAGCTCCCCTGCCTCAGCCCATCATGGGAGCAGGATGAGGACTGCCTCAACCAGAGGCTTCTCAGCAGAAAACCTATTTAACCCAAAGCTAAAGACCACGCAAAACCGCAGCTCCTTAAAATAAACACCAATTTTGACTCAAGCAGTGACAATTCTAATTATTTCACGATTCTTTCTGTAAGCACCAGCCTAACACCCGTGTTTGCTCTGGGCACCAGCCTTGCCAACAAGCTCACCGACCGAAATTATGCCTGGTGGCAGCTCAACAACTGCCCCACCGCTTCCCTCGGCACGTGGGAAACACGAAGCTGCGCTGCCACGAAGAATTCACCCTGGTTTGGTGTGGGGCTCTTGGGTAAGAGAAACTACAATGTCTCAGAAATGTGCATTCTTCCTTCATGTTCACCCTCCCTCTCTCTCGCTGCACAGGCTGGAAGAAATATAAATGCACTTGCTGATGGATGTTACTGTAATAATCCATTACTGGAGAAAAAAAAACAAGGGTCACTAACTACATAATTCCCTTACGAAATACAGCAGTCGTTCTGAGTTAAAGATTTATTTTCATTTAATGAACACGGGTATTTTTCCCATTTGCTCACTAATGTACTCGTTCTAATGTACTCACTGCAACTTTGCTTTTATTATTACATTTTAAACTTCTTCCATCTGTTACTCATGAAATTAGCGATTATTTCTAATCTCAAGATCCTGAGCAGAAAACTCCACTTTTTTGAGGCTAGGAAAAAGCCTGAAACCACACACCATTATTGTACCAGTCACTGCAGAGACACAGGAGTGTGTCAGCACCTCGGAAGGGTCAGCTTCAAAAGACTGAGAGGAAAAGTGGACCAACAGAATAACTTCAACAACACGTACTGTCTCAGGAGAATCACAATTTAGTTGTACTTTCATTCTGGTCTTGATAAAGGCACACAGTTAAAATTCACTCAGTTTGTATAGGTATACTCCAGGTGTGTGTGTGCGTGTGTATGCATATACATATATATATGTATATATATATAAAAAAGTATGTGTGTGTACACTTTAGGTATACCTAATCCAGGTATTCTTTTGCTATAAGCTACTAAAATATTATGAAATCCAAGGAAACTTGCTTAACATTAACATCAAATCACCCCGAATTAGCTCTTGGTTTGACATACAGTAGGCTACCACGAAGAAATGAGTTTTTAAAATTGGCCAGCACACTGCAAAGGAAAAAGATACCAAATTGAAACACATTTCCTGTCAGAAAAAAGAGAGGAAAAAAATGAAGGTGGGAAGCTGTGCCTTCAGTTGTACATTCATATGAATGCTAAAGGTTAAATGCAGCGTTCAGCACTGACACAGCTATATATCTCTTTCAGGCAGATAAGAGCAGATTGCATAATGTGACTGGTAATAAAGATGTACTCGTGACGTGAAAATAGGTGTTATGTAAAATAAAGAGAAGCCTTTCCCCTCATTTGTCGTAAAGTATAAGGGATGCTTGATCATCATAATTACTCTTTCACTTTTACTCTACTTCAGAACTTTACTCTTTTTCAGCTTCTACTTCACAGATACTGCCTAATTTTAGTATTTGATTAGAGGGGGGAAAAAAAAAAGACTAATTGACTTCACAGTGCACAGAATAAAAATATAATTTTAATATAATTGCTACTATGGCTGATTTTATGTCCACAGATTTTCCAAGCTTAATGTAAAGAGAGTGGTCAATACATATAAGAAGATATAAAATAAGCAAAAATTTCATTCACCACCCAGAATGTATCTTTGTGTCCAAAGATGGACCACAAGGTCAAGTTCATTAAGGGCCCAGTGGTGAAAAATCCACTGACTTCATTTGGACGCAGTGAATCCAGCACTGGGTAAAACATCTCAGCACACACGTAGCTAAATCAGGTTTACAGGTTTTGCAAAAGAAAGCTTACCTGCCCGTTTTTGCCCAATTCCATCTCAACTATTGCGACAGGAGTGTTTATCTGATCAATGTGCCTTGACTGCGACTTCAGATCCACTCGCCAGCTCATGTTTTTCAAGACATTCTCCCAACGGCTTTGGTTGACCAGGCTCTCGTGGATCTTCGGTCGGTGGTTCTTCCAGAATTTTGCAATGACTGCAGCTTGATCGGCTGTGATGCCCCCTTGTTTTTTGGTTTGGGCAGTGAGAAAAGCCTCCAGCTGATTCAAATCCATGTCTGCTGAAGCAATTGACTGTAGGGAAAACAAGAGGAGAAAAAGGGAAAAGCTTCCTGAAAAATTCTCTTTAGCAGCCTGAGCCAAACAGTCTACCAGAAGGTCACATCTTTAGGGTTTTACAAATATCAGATTTTAAAGGCACAATGCAAACAAAGATGAGTTATGGAAATAACCTGATAACTTTTAATTAAAACTCAAGTGCCTACCACTTATCCCAGATTCCTGCTCCCAGACATCTGGAGGGTAATGGGTCGGTCAGAGGGATAGGGGAACAGCCTTTGGGAGTACAGATCTGGTACAGGATAACGAGGAGGCTTCTTACTACCTGCCTGCCCCCATGATGCTCCATTGCCATCCCAACTGGTTGCTGTTGGTCTACTGGGAGCTGGGTCAGGGGTCTGGCATGATGCTGGTGTTCTGATGGACAGAAAGCTTTGGGGGTACACAGTGTGTCCCCAAGGCTGAAGCAAGTGAGAAGACATCCCAAGCTGGCCGCAACACCCACAGCTTCATTGGCCACCTCCACACCACAGGCAGGGAAGCCAAACTGGCAAATGCCACACGGGCCAGGCAGGGTGGGCAGCACTGGCCACAGCAGTGCGCTGGCCACGGCGGCAAAAGCACGAGTCTTCTAAGGGAGTGCGTGAAACTGTCCTTGAAGGTTCTCCTGAAGGACCAGCGGGCTCTGCCAGGCTAAACCCTGTGTTTGCCTTTTGCAAGGGGGTGGAAGGGATCATTTACTCCTACCCCCTGCACAGCAACAGAAGTCATTCTTCCCAAACCCCTTTTTTAATAGTTTCTTCCACCTATTTTTCTGAAGCTGATAATCCCGCAGCCTTAAATTTACATTGCCTAACTGGCAACGGTTGGTAGACACGGTGGCGAAGGGAGGGGAGGACAGGAGGTGAGGAAAGGAGAGGACACTGGGGTGAAGTTTCCCCGTCACGGTTTCAAACGGGTGCTTTTGCTACATTCTCACCCATAATGGAGGCAGCTCGTCCTAAACGAAGACGCCACCACCCAAGCACACACCGATGTGGGTTCGGCCAACATTGCCTTCGGCAGACATACCACTGCTTCCTCCTTACCCCAGGAGAAGAGCAAACCAGAGACCACCCCCCCAGAAAAACCCCAACACACAACTTGTGACCTACAACGGCCGCCCTGCCTTTTATCATCCAGCGTAGAGTGCTTTCTAGAAGACGAAGCGCTGCCTTCCCCGGCTCTCGCCACGGATTAGCTGCCATCTGGTACGTGATGGAGAACAGCAACAGCAACCCCGCTCAGCTGCACCAGGGATCCAGCTTAACAGGAGCATCTGGCATTTTATTATAAAATTTAAGATACCGAGCACACCGCTCTGTCTTTTCTATAGGGCATCCATCATATCAGTATATACCGTTTCCTTTCATCATGAAGATATTTAACTTAAGAGGTGATTATCCTGTAACATCTAATTATGCTGTAAATGAAAAAAACCACTTTTTTTTCCATTTTCAAAAGAAAAGCTATTTAGACTTACAGTCCTTTCCTACATCCACATCTTGCACGAACAGGACTGTCTATGGACAGCAGTGCAAAATATTTTCTGGTTTTGTATTTCTTATATCACTACATCTGTGTGGGGATCCATCTGCCTGTTAGGAGACACCAACTACCATTTATGTACCCCTTCTGCGTTGGTTTATGGGAAAAGAGGGAGCAACAGAGGTTAAAAAAGCAATTCCAGAGCCCAGGACCTTGTGTCAGCCCCATCAAGACCATGACCAAGTTGAAATACAGACTTTCTCCTCCATTCAGCTGTGCAGAAAATTGCCTTCTGTGTTATCCCTGCGCAGGAACCAAGAACATAAACCGCACCCTCTGCAGTGAACAAGGCAAAGGTGTCATGGAGAAACATCTCATCTGCATTAAATGTGAACCTAATACAGATTCACTGGATCACATAACCAGGTAACCCTTTCACAGAATCACAGAATTTACATGGTTGGAAAGGACCTCTGAGATCACCAAGTCCAACCACACACACACACAAACAAAAGACCCCCACAATCTCGGGCACTAGAGCATGCCCTGAAGTGCCACCTCTACACGCTTCTTCAACACCTCCAGGGATGGTGACACCACCACCTCCCTGGGCAGGCTCTTCCAGGGCCTGACCACCCCCTCAGGAAAGTCATTCTTCCTAAGATCTCATCTAAACCTCCCCTGCCCCAACTTCAGACCATTCCCTCTGCTCCTGTCATCATTCCCTTGGGAGAAGAGGCCAACCCCCACCTCTCTACACCCTCCTGTCAGGGAGCTGTAGAGGGCAAGGAGGTCTCCCCTCAGCCTCCTCTTCTCCAAACTCAACATGCCCAGTTCCCTCAGCCTCTCCTCGTGTGACTTGTTCTCCAGACCCCTCACCAGCTTGATGGCTCTCCTCTGGACACGCTCCAGCACCTCAATGTCCTTCTTGGAGTGAGGGGCCCAGAACTGAACCCAGCCCTCGAGGTGAGGCCTCACCAGTGCCCAGTCCAGAGGCACCATCACTGCCCTGCTCCTGCTGGCCACGCTGGTCCTGATCCAGGCCAGGATGCCATTGGCCTTCTTGGCCACCTGGGCACACTGCTGGCTCCTGTTCAGCCGGCTGTCCCCAACACCCCCCGTCCTTTTCTGCCAGGCAGCTCCAGCCACTCTGCCCCCAGCCTGGAGCGCTGCAGGGGGTTGGTGTGACCCAAGGGCAGGACCCGGCACTTGGCCTTGTTGAACCTCATCCCATTGGCCTTAGCCCATCAATCCAGCCTGTCCAGGTCCCTCTGTAGAGCCTTCTGACCCTCAAGCATATCAATACTCCCACCTAGTTTGGTGTCGTCTGCGAACTCCCTGAGAGTACGTCATCTCAGTTTGATTTTACAACCTTCATATATTTCACATTTGTAATTCTTAGGGGTTTCTTTCAACCTCCCCCCCTTCAAAACACCCCTTTTTACAGGACACAGCAGGATCTCCGGCTGGGCTTTGCTGAGCTGATAAAAACCACACGCACAAAGTTCCTTATTGTTTGTGACGCATGGTATAAATCTGATTTCCAAGCGTATCTGAAAGAGGAAGCTTACAACCAGGCTTGCTGTTTTTAAGCATAACGAAGACAAAACAATATTACTAGGACTTGCACAGGACAGTTGAACTTGCCCATTTGGCAAAGATTATCAACAGAGTGACAACTAGTTAAGATCCAACATGAGCTACACTTAAAAACTCTGTACGTTCGTGTACTATAAGCACCCTGATACAGTTTAGTAGTAAAATACTATCACCTGAACCAGAGGAAGGAAACCATGTATCCTAATTAGCTATCATTTATCTCTCTCAGACATGTGTGCACAGGTACCCACAACACAGATGGCTTAATGCGGCTGTGTGCACCTACATAGCTCAGAAACCAAGAGATAACAACCAGGCTGCATTTTGGTGGAATATTTATCAGATAATGCGTGCTTTAAATAATATATTCCATCATTCAGACTAGAATCTCTCTCAGCTTGGAAACAGGACTACCCAAATCCACCCTTTCTTTAAAGAAAAAAAATAAATACATTTTAATAAGAAGATTGTACAAGGAATCAATTAGTTATACCTCAGTAAAGTTCCATGAAGATATTCATGAAGACATATTTTCTTTTATATTCCTCAACAAAACCCACTAGCTATACAGGTTTTCAAGTCACAGAAGAACAGCAACTCATTTTAATATTATTTTTCATCTTAACTTGGAAACATTTCATTGTTATCTGATATAAGTTACAAGGAATGAGAAAACAATGAAGGTCTTCACTGCTCTTCTATCTCCTTCACTGTACAAACACCTACACAACTCATTTTTTAAACAAGTGCAGTTCTACTCCATCGCTCATACAAATAACCAGTTACATTTTGGACTTCTTTAAGACATGAGGAAATATTGTAATTTAATTTGGCAAAAAAAAAAATAATATATATTTCCAGTCCTATCCTGCTCAGCATTACAAACAGTTCCTTCCATTACTTTTAACAATGCTCATTTATTCCATAGAATAGCCAATTACAGTAAATACACCTTAGTGATATTTCTAAGGATATTTAAAGTTAAAACATGAGTGGTTCTTCTAAAGGCAGATAAAACGTATCTGATTATAGGTGCATTTACCAGCACCAGGACAATGACTGGCTGTTGTCCAGCTCCCACAGCTGGGATGAAGGTGGTTTCACTGCCAGAATAAACACCACATGCACATTTTACAGAATCATAGAATCGTCTAGGTTGGAAGGGACCTTTAAGATCATTTAGTCCAACCATCAACCTAACTCTGATAAAAAACAAAAGAAAACCATACAAAAAAACCCAACACATCACTAAGCCATGTCACTAAGCACTATGTCAACCCGCCTTTTGAACACCTCCAGGGATGGTGCCTCAACCCCTTCCCTGGGCAGCCCATTCCAAGGCTTGACAACCCTTTCAGTGAAGAAATTTTTCCTGATACCCAATCTGAACCTCCCCTGGGGTAACTTTAGGCCATCTCCTCTTCTCTCATCACCTGTGACTTGGGAGAAGAGACCAATCCCTGCTTCTCTACACCCTCCTTTCAGGGAGTTGGAGAGAGCGAGAAGGTCTCCCCTCAGCCTCCTCTTCTCCAGACTGAACCCCCCCAGCTCCCTCAGCCTCTCCTCACAAGACTTGTGCTCCAGACCCCTCACCAGCTTCATTGTCCTTCTCTGGACCCACTCCAGCCCCTCAACGTCTTTATTGTGGGAAGGGGCCCAAAACTGGACACAGCACTCCAGGTGGAAAATTCTCAGGACCTAAAGGTGTCAAAACCTATTTTATCCACCAGCTCCTACAGCCGAATCCCGGTCAGCGTTGGTTCCAGAGGGACAGGTCTTATTGATGCCAATTACTCAGTCCAGACAGACCTCAAAGTGCAGGATCTCCTGCAGTAGCTTGAGCCGCTGAGCTGCCAGAGGCACACGGCGTTGTGTTGGACAGACTTTATGTTCTGGGCTGAGAGTGTGTAACGTGGAGATCCCACCTTTGTCATTTCCCACCTCATCTCTCATATTGGCAGTCCTCGATAAGTATCCTTTTGCAATATATTATCGCAGCCCCCTTTTTTGTTTACAGACTGTCCAATCTCTACGCCGTTCCACGGCAGGTCGGCAAGTGCTCTGTTACATGACACAGAGGAAAAAAAGTTAGGTAGGTCCCAATTTCAGTTTTTATCAGTAATCACAAATGAATTATTATTTCAACGTAAAAATCTTCAGCCAACAAAAAGCAGAAAAGTTTTCTAAGAATGTATAAAATCACAGCTGCTCTATGCCAGCGAGTAATTTCATTTACATTACGATGACTATTCACTCAAGTGACTAAGTAAGAAGAGCCTATTTTCGAAACTAGAGCCTGTGAGGATGCTATTAGATAGTAAAAATTTCCTCTCATTGTATGTTGAGATGCAGAGGCCAGGCAGAGGCTTTTAAACAACACGAAATAATTTTGGTCATACTGACTTCTCCTTGTGTTCACCTTCAACGCATACCCACTGTGTCTTCCATTTTAATTCAGCCAATAAAAATAGGACTTCAAATACTATTTCCTTAATGGAACAGTATTTGATAATCTGGAGAGCTTTGTATTGGCTTAATTAGATCCATTAGACATGTGCCTTGGTGCACAGGACAGGAAAACAGACTTAAATTCATTACCTCTTCTGAGAAATAAAGCCTGACAAGCATGCAATACTAGTGAGAAACAACAACTGGAAAAACCCACTGGGGAAAAAAAGAACACACTTCATTTCCAGAAATAAAACATTACTTGTCAACCCTCGCGGCAGCGCTCCAAGGGCTGGCCATGCCAGCATGTGGAGGCATTTTCTCCAGCTGACCCTCAACATCGCAGGCTGCTGCCAGCCCGGAGAACAAAGAAATCACAGAATCAGAGAAACAAACAGTTCGGTGCCCTGGACCGCACTAACGAACTCATCTCGTCAGGTTTTGGCGGATGAGGGGGTGAGAGGCTATTCCTGTAACAGGGCTGCTCTTAGAAATATAACCCTGAAAACTGTTTCTCGGTCCCTTGGAGGACCCGCACGGAGATGGGGGCTGCAGACAGGAGGAACGTGCCAAGGTACCAGCTTGGCCAAACATTTTCATCACAGAAAGCCAACTCCTGTAACATCAAGATGCTACGCGTTTCTTTCACTTATCTTTAGAAGAAAGCCTTTACTGGATTTGGGGCAAAGCAGGGGTACCTGCCCTGGGGCGTGCAGCTTCTTTCTCCTTATTTAAAAAGAAAGACAACCCTGGGAAAGCCCCTGGGGGAGGAAGAGAAGCAGCTCCCATCATTTTTGAGCTCAAGGGCACAGGCAGGTCCCAGAGACGCGACGCTGTTTGAGTTAGCTCAGCACGTTCTTCTGCAAATAGTAGCTCCAGAGAGGAGGACTATGAGAACATCTCCACAGGGTTGTGGCTTCTGGGGCCGCCTGTGTAAGGACGGACTAACCCGAGTCTCTCCCAGGGGCTGCCGAGAGATCCAGCCCCGTAATAAACAACCGGTTCCCATAGACATTCCCTGGATATTCGTCCAGTAGACTTTCCCACGTTGCTGGAGACAGTGGAGGTTTTCAACTAGTTGGTAGGTTGTGCCTCGCAAACACTGTTTATTAGAGGCCAAGAGCTCTCCTGAGAATTGGAATTAAGATAAAATTAGATGCAACAGCCTGCTTGTCTGCGCTTGAAAACGGTAATCCATCTTTTGGAAAAAAAAAAAAAAATCCCTAAAGCTAAAGGCCTCTACACCCCCAAAAATTTGTAAGTCAGAAATCACAAGTGACCTTAACAATACATGCAGTGCTTCTACATCAAAGTTGTAAGATTTTAACTAATCTTGAAGTCTCATCTAATCCACAGGAGACCACCCGAATTTCTTTTATTCAAGTTCCACATTATATCCCAGTATTATTTTAGTTTGCTTCCTATTGAGCTGTAACACGCAGTTAAAAGTGAAATGAAACTGCTTGCTAAAAGAGCTAACTGTGAATCATTAAGAGGATGATAATATACATATTGTTTAAAAGCCTGTAGTTTAAATTTTTTTTCTAGTGTGTGATACATTCTTCTGCAACACCTATTTCTTATTCCAACCTATTCCAAAGCCCTTTGATTCATTGCCGAGGAGACGGTAACCAGATCAGCAGACATCCAGTAGGCTTGTAAATATTTGTGGGTTTTTCTGACTTTCCTTGAGCTTTCTTCTTGGACCAGAGGCCTCACAACACACAGCAACAACAACAAAAATAAATTAGTTAAACGGCTACCGCAGATGGGAAAAATGTGTGTGCATCATGAAGTTTCGGGCAAAATTACATCCTTCCTACATTTCTAATCTTATTAAGCTTGATTCCACCCAGACTCCTCAAACGTGCCCAGGGAAGATAAAACTCCTCTCAGTGGGTCCCTGCCAGGCTTCCCAACCGAGTCCTCCCCTTTCTCCACCAAGGTTCCCAGGTTCCCAGAAACCCCCCAAATCCCTGTCTTATTTTTTCACATACAAGCTCACCAAATCCAGTGTTCTCTGCTAAAATTACTTTTTCATTTGAACACGACGTTCAATAACGGGGAGTAGATACACAGCTATTTTTGGCCTGGCTTACAATTGAATGCAAAAGAGATCTCAGCATTAGTTTTTAAAAGCATCTGAAGTGACCACAACATTTTTTCCCCAGCCTGTCTCTGCCATTAGCCCGCATGTCTGCTAGGAATGAACCAGTCTGAACTCCTAATTCCATAAAATCCCTAAACTTATTTGCAGGAGGTGTCCTTGTTTTGCAGTGTGAAGGTTCCTTTGGTGACAAAGGGGGATGAAAGGCTGATTAAAACAGGCAGCCACCAGAGGAACCACAACCCAAGCCACGCTCCTGTGGTCAGATCACACTTCCTCACAAACCTGCTGTGCTGAACTCCAAAAAGTGGGTGGGAATGGGGTGCCTCCCCAACCCTGGTCCCATCCTAAAAAACATCTTTAGCTGAAGGAAAAAATGAGAATCATCAGGATTACACTGTCTGGGCATACTTAAAGACTCTGTCTGGGCTCCATAGCACTTACAGAACAAGAACAAATTAAAAAAAAACAAAACCAAACAGAACAAGCCCATCCTCTAACAACGTTAGTCATAGCTAGACCTCCAAACCATGCATACTCAGATTACAAACAGATACTAAAAGCTTGGATTTTAAGCAGTTAACATTAAAAAAAGAAAAAAAAAAAAAAAGCACCACCCACTTCCTGAATAATAGTTTCCAAACGACTTACATTATTTAAAATAGAAAGAGGAAGAGATGTACAAGAGAAAAGGCACTTCTCAGCGAACACAGACAGGCGTTGGACAGGCAGGAGGGAGATAAAACAGGGAACTGAAAAAATAAGGAAATGTTCTATGAATAGCAGATATACTTGCAACTAGGAGGGTCAAATAGCAAGA
Organism: Calidris pugnax; assembly: GCF_001431845.1. Classification (NCBI taxonomy): domain Eukaryota; kingdom Metazoa; phylum Chordata; class Aves; order Charadriiformes; family Scolopacidae; genus Calidris; species Calidris pugnax. The sequence goes on from NW_015094507.1 coordinate 2,956,770, forward strand.
TTAAAAATATAAATATAATAAAATTAAAAATATAAACTGCCCATCCTGGCCTGTACTCAACTGAAATAGAGCAAAAAAAAAAAAAAAAAATTCCCAAGCTTTGCTATCAGTTTTCTCCCCACTTGAGTCAAATTCTTTGCCCTGGTGTAGAAGGCATTTTGTCACTTGGGGTGGAGGCAAAGAAATGTCACATTTCCAGTAGCTCATAAGCGTGCAGCCATGTCACAGACAAGTTTGACAGGTTCAACCTTTTTCCAAACAAATGTGCGCGCACACGCGCTCCCTGACCCACACTTCAGTGAGAAGCAGGTTGTTTTCTTCGACAAGGTTTAAATCTTCACAGGTTACGTTATTCAGTCCAAAATGGTTTCTTCTTCAGTCCCCCTGAAGGAGCTGGATTTAGAAAGAAGACCTCTCGACAGATGGAAGCTATTTAATGCAGTATTGCTGAAGATGAAGATGAAAATAAAAGGCAGAGAGAAATCCAGATAGGGCAGAATAATTACCAGATGGTAAATTAAAAAAAAAAAAAATTAAAAAAAAAAACAAGAGAGGAAGTAAAAGCAGGAAAAGAGAGAGAGACAAACAGAGACAATCCCAGAATCAGTGACATGACCCTTAAGAGACCCACATGGTCAGCATTTTTTCTGCGCCTCCGTTCTCTCACAATAAAATAAATGAGAACTGTGTTTATCAGGTTTCTACAGTCATTCTGGGAAAGTGACTTGCTGCCGTGGACTACTGCCTCGTGTTTAATCTCGTTTCACTTAAGAGAGCTAAAAATAGCAGTTGGAGCGGCTCCTAATTTGAAGGCATGTGGAAAAAAAGAGAAGTGGCAGCCCTGCCCTGGGCACAGGGATGGTGCAGACACGGGCAGAGCTGATGGCAGCCCTCTGCAGGCAGCGATCCCATCGGTGACACCGGGCAACAAATTTGCTTTATTAGGAACCAAGCACAGAAAACAGAACTAGCAGCATCACGACTTGATTTTCACTTTTATTCAGTGTTATTTGCCTCGTAAAAGTTAATAATTAACTCTGCTAATTTCCCCCTCGGTTTACAGCTGGACATTGGCTTCCTCTACAGCAAAGCATAGATGCTCCGTCAGCAAATGACACAAAATACATGAGTCACACCCCTCAACTGTGTGATGTCTTGCCACAGACTTGCAGTTAGAGAAAAACTCTGGCTCCGGGCTCTGCTTTCCTTCCTTTCATGGCACTGTCCACTATTGTCTGGGCAACAGCCACAGCCACAGTCACATCCTCCCACCTGGAAGGAGAAGGGTTCCCACATTCCTAGAGCAGGCTCACCCTGTAGCTCCTCACCCCCGTGGCCCATCACCCCACAGCCAGATTTCATAAAACCATAGAATAGAATCACAGAATGGTTCAGGTTGGAAGGGACCTTCAAGACCACCCAGTGCCACCCCCTGCCCTGGGCAGGGACACCTCCCACCACACCAGGTTGCTCCAAGCCCCCTCCAACCTGCCCTTGAACCCCTCCAGGGATGGGGCAGCCACAGCTTCTCGGGGCAACCTGGGCCAGGCTCTCACCACCCTCACACCAAACAAGTTCTTCCCCACATCTCAGCTCCATCTCCCCTCTTGCAGTGTTAAACCCTTCCCTCTCCTCCTAGGGCTCCCCTCCCTCATCAAGAGTCTCTCCCCATCTCTCCTGTAGCCCCCTTTAGCTATTGGACGGCTGCCACAATGTCTCCCCAGAGCCTATTTCACAGCAGCAAAGAGATCAGCAAGTAAAGGAGACAAGTTCACAGACTACAAACAGTTTCAAGGGAAGCAAGCAAGAGTGCTTTACCATCTGGGTCATCCATCACCCATTTTAACAAGTGGTGTTGCCCGCTGACAGGTCTGACGGGCCAGAGGGAAGCTCCCAGTCTCAGGGTACCAGCTGGCAGGTCTGCCTTTCAAGCCTGGGTAAGGTGGTTTTCCCTCCCATCAGCTGAATGGAAGAGAAAACACCTTTCCCATCCCAGTGGCAGCCACAGTGGTTGTGAACAGCTGAGCCTTCACGAGGAGAAAGGAGCAGCAGGTCAAAGTCTTGACCCTGGGAGTCAGAACTGCCCTGAGAAGGTCCCCACTCACCCCCTGGTACTAGAAAACACTTGCCCAGAGCAAAGCCCAAGCTGGAGAGCTCAATCACAGGAAGGTGACCTAAATGGTCCTCGAGTCCCAACCGCCCTGCCATGGGCAGGGACACCTCCCACAATCATCCCTCACTTCCCCATAAAGATTTAAGTACCATTTGCTGCATCAAAAATGTTCTTACAACTAAATCTAATACATGGTTTTTGGGGAAAAAAAAGGCTAAAGCCAAAATATCAATCTGGAAGTGTTCTCCAATAGTCATTAAATACTAATGACTACTTTAATGACCCCAGGGTGGGTTCTCGATTTCTATCAGGCTAGGCTCCTGACCAAGACATCTTTGGGGAGAGCTGGCCAAGTAATCAGGTTTTCTGACGAGTTTGTAGGCACAACTCCCCACTGCCATGTCTCCACGGACACCGTGCACTGACCTCGAGAGCTCCACGTGCATGAGGGGGGCTGGTGGACACACACCACCAGTGGAAACCCTTTGGTGCCCAACAGAACCTGGCTTTAGGTTTCAGCATCCCACGCCTGAACAGCTAAACTCTTCAGCACTCCAACACCTCAAGCCAGCGCAGCCCAGCCCATCAAAAAGAATCCAATTAATTTTTCCCATGGCTTTTCTTTGGCTTTTAGTCAAATTGGGGGCTACCCATATTCAATCAACTCCCTCCCATTTGTCCACGCAACCTGGAAAATTCCTCTAGCGCTTTCTTTTCGCTACAAGACTTTTTATAGATTTCCTGGCTTGTCAAAAACTGACACGTCATAAAACGAATCCTACGAACAAAAGCACTCCCTGCCGAGCAAGGAACAACTGACACGCTTCTAACCCAACAAGCCAAAGCCAGATCTCTCTCTTTTGGTCACGCAGGAGGAGGCTTCATGCAACGGAGGTGAAATAGAGGCACACACACAGGTACTTGTTGTGTACAAGGAGGCACGTTCAGTAACCCACTGGGGAAAAGTCCTTCTGCAAAGTTGCATCAGCCACTCATGCCTTTGGGCTCCTTCTAGTCCTCAAGAGAGGAGCATCTTCGAGGTCTCAGGAGGTCTGAAGCAGCACAACAAGCTCTTGAGGACCCGTCAGCAACGCACAGCTCAGGTGAGCCACGCACCTCGCTGGGAACCCAACCAACCTCAGAACCACAGCTTATCCTCTTCATCCTGGACAAAGGGATAAAAACCTCAGTGCGTCACCAGACGGTGGCAGGAGGACACCCCTCTTCCCTCGGCGTGGATGCACACACGCTGGGTACACACGTACGTGTGAGCACCACGGGAATATCCCACCATCTACTGCAATCACAGCACACCCCCTCAACGTGCTGTTCCTTCTGCTACAGAGAAAGGGAGTTGGGGTTATTACGTTCACTTCAAAAAAGGTGAGAAACGAGTTCAATGAAAAACGCAGAATAAGTCACAACTAATTCAAATGCATAAAATATTTGCACCATATTTGACCATGCAAAACTAAAGGGTACTTACACAAACAGCTTGTTAGAACAGAATATAAACTACATTTGACGCAGAATTGGCAAAAAGAGTTAAAAAAAGAGCAGCACATCTGATGCGACAGCCTGAAGAGAGACAACAAAGCCGTGTGTAAAAGTCAGGCACAAGGAGTAAAAATGTCTGTTCCTGACTTGCCTCTCACACAGACACTACTGCAGCATCCGCACGTATCGTCAGAACGTGTTGCATAATCCCGGCACCACAGTTTATAGAGACCGCAAAGAAAGGGGAAAAAAAACCCCTATCCACCAAGCTGAGGTAGAAATCTTTTGGCAGAGATCCCAAAACAGCTCAACCAGAAAAAAATCCAACCTTATTTGGAAAAAAAAAACCCACAGAATTTCACTCAAACTATATTTGTATTGCCACTTTTTATTGTTAGGGATATGAAATTTTTTTAGGGGGGGGGAGAGAGAGAGATGCAAAACATCTTTTTATATCAGACATGTATTAAGAAGATGATTACAAAAATATTTTTTAAAAGTAACAGCACATACTTGTTTAAAGTCTAAAAATTGTCTGGACAAGCTGGCTGTTACTTCACATTTGCCCTGTGCAGAATATTTTACGCCTTCTTTCAGTGACATTCTGTTGTAACCTATTTTTACTTATGTGGAATCACACACAAACCAGCACTGTTAAGAGGTAAAGATAGAAGACGCCAAAGAGTTAGAGGGAGGAAAAATCTATTCCAAGACCACCATCACCTTTAGAAGTGAAACACACAGCCCTCAAGGACAGCAGACAAACAGGTACCGACATCCACGGGGAGCTGAGAAGGTGGAAGGAGCTACAGACTTGAATACAACCGTAAAACTACCAACTTTATAAGGGATGGAGTATTCTGAGTTAGACCTTGGGCTACCAGCTATAAGCAGGTGCTGAGGCACTGAAAACAAAGTGAAAAGTAAATCCCTTATGCTTTGTACAAAGAGTCCAGTTTTAAATCACTGGGTGGCTAAAAGAAGTATAGGATGTCTTGGTGTCGCTGTGCAATTTGTAAGATCTAAGTTTCTTTGTATATGACTACCATATACAATGGAAGACAATTATGGAGAGCCCACTGTGCCCAAGCGTCAGGCTTTCAGAATATATAACAAAAATGCCCCAAAATAAAAAAACAGTTTGGTTTTCCCAATAATGAACTCCTAATCCTTCACAATGAAGGCCATCCATGTCCCAGTCAGTTCTGACTTACTTCATATATTAAATTCTTTTTAAAGTTATCATGTAAAAGCATATATTTATAATGAAAATAATAATATAAATCTCCCCTCTTTCAATGTCAAACCCTTCCCTCTTGTCCTGTGGCTCCCATCCCCGATCCAGAGTCCCTCCCCATTTTCCTGGAGCCCCTTGAGGGACTGGAAGTGGCTCGAAGGTCTCCCCGGAGCCTTCTCTTCTCCAGGCTGAACCCCCCCAACTCTCTCAGCCTGCCCTCACAGTAAGGGGGCTCCAGCCCCCGAAGTATCTCTGTGGTCTCCTCTGGCCCCGCTCCAACAGGTCCATGTCCTTCATCTTGTTCTAAAGCCAATGATCCTCTAGGGGTGAGCTTGGAGCCCTCTCATTAAGTTGTGGCCAACCCTCCCTGCTCAGGGAGGCTCACAGGGAACCAGAGTGGCCATTCAGACAGCAGCTCAAGTTGCCAGAGGTTCTCACCCTACAACTTCTGCCCCATTGGTCCCAATGACTAAAACATAGAATTGTAATGGTTGGAAAAGATCTTTTAAGATCATCAAGTCCAACCATTAACCCAACACCGCAACGGTACCACTAACCCATGTCCCTTAGCATCATGTCTACCTGTCTTTTAAATACCTCCAGGGATGGTGACTCCACCACTTCCCTGGGCAGCCTGTTTCAAGGCTTAATAACCCTTGCAGCAAAGAAATTTCCCCTAATATCCAAAAAGAGACCCAAGAGCACCAATGAACAAAAGGCTTCATGCAACAGTTGTAGCACCATAGTAATTTGTGCTGCTATACGTACTGGGAATGGAATATTTCAGATGTTCAGCTTGTGAAAAGGTTGACTTCCAAACCTCCCTTTCCTATGCTGGCTGTGAACTCCAGTGGCTCAGGTAAAAGCTTTGATAACGCGTCTTTGATAGGGTGATGGTTATGGAATTGGAATTCAGACATTGGAATGGGCTGCCCAGGGAGGTGGTTGAGGCACCATCCCTGGAGGTGTTCAAAAGACAGGTTGATGTAGTGCTGGGAGGTATGGTTTAGTGATGGTGTTGCTTCTTGTTTGTTGTGTGGGTGTCTATTTTTGTCAGTTAGGTTGACGGTTGGACAAGATGATCTTTAAGGTCCCTTCCAACCTAGAAGATTCTGTGATTCTGTGAATGCATTAACAGTTCTCTCTCTTGCTCCATTCTCCTTCTGAACTTGTTGTGAAATGAGGATGTATATGTCAGCAGAGGAGAATGTGCCCATCCCAATGTGAAGGATCCATTGACTAGGTTTTTTTCCTAATAAGATTAACGTCTACTTGCAATGAAAAAAAAATATGTATATTTGAAGAAAGAAGGAAATCCATTGTCTGCCTCATGTGAGACTGGCAAAGTTGGGATAAGAATTTTTACTCCATTGCCAACATCAGCACTCTCCTGGAGCAGGCAAGCACTAATTTTCCTTCCCACCAGTTGTAACAGACACAACTTTAAAAGTATATAATAAAGAATATAATTTCAGTGTACAGTCCCTTTTCCTTTCCTTTCCTCTCCCTTTCCCTTCCCTTCCCTTTCAGTCCTTCTTTATGCATCAAACCGAAGATAAGAAAACTCAAAGTCTCCCTTTTTCATAAGCCACATTTAAAGAGGAAATACAACTCTTCTTCCAGTTGAGAGGTGCTGGCCCAGGTTGCCCAGAAAAGCTATGGAGGGGTTCAAGGCCAGGTTGGACGGGGCTTGGAGCAACCTGGTCTGGTGGGAGGTGT
>NW_015094507.1:2963964-2975426 GCF_001431845.1 Calidris pugnax
CCCGGAGCCTTCTCTTCTCCAGGCTGAACCCCCCCAACTCTCTCAGCCTGCCCTCACAGCAAGGGGGCTCCAGCCCCCGAAGTATCTCTGTGGTCTCCTCTGGCCCCGCTCCAACAGGTCCATGTCCTTCATCTTGTTCTAAAGCCAATGATCCTCTAGGGGTGAGCTTGGAGCCCTCTCATTAAGTTGTGGCCAACCCTCCCTGCTCAGGGAGGCTCACAGGGAACCAGAGTGGCCATTCAGACAGCAGCTCAAGTTGCCAGAGGTTCTCACCCTACAACTTCTGCCCCATTGGTCCCAATGACTAAAACATAGAATTGTAATGGTTGGAAAAGATCTTTTAAGATCATCAAGTCCAACCATTAACCCAACACCGCAACGGTACCACTAACCCATGTCCCTTAGCATCATGTCTACCTGTCTTTTAAATACCTCCAGGGATGGTGACTCCACCACTTCCCTGGGCAGCCTGTTTCAAGGCTTAATAACCCTTGCAGCAAAGAAATTTCCCCTAATATCCAAAAAGAGACCCAAGAGCACCAATGAACAAAAGGCTTCATGCAACAGTTGTAGCACCATAGTAATTTGTGCTGCTATACGTACTGGGAATGGAATATTTCAGATGTTCAGCTTGTGAAAAGGTTGACTTCCAAACCTCCCTTTCCTATGCTGGCTGTGAACTCCAGTGGCTCAGGTAAAAGCTTTGATAACGCGTCTTTGATAGGGTGATGGTTATGGAATTGGAATTCAGACATTGGAATGGGCTGCCCAGGGAGGTGGTTGAGGCACCATCCCTGGAGGTGTTCAAAAGACAGGTTGATGTAGTGCTGGGAGGTATGGTTTAGTGATGGTGTTGCTTCTTGTTTGTTGTGTGGGTGTCTATTTTTGTCAGTTAGGTTGACGGTTGGACAAGATGATCTTTAAGGTCCCTTCCAACCTAGAAGATTCTGTGATTCTGTGAATGCATTAACAGTTCTCTCTCTTGCTCCATTCTCCTTCTGAACTTGTTGTGAAATGAGGATGTATATGTCAGCAGAGGAGAATGTGCCCATCCCAATGTGAAGGATCCATTGACTAGGTTTTTTTCCTAATAAGATTAACGTCTACTTGCAATGAAAAAAAAATATGTATATTTGAAGAAAGAAGGAAATCCATTGTCTGCCTCATGTGAGACTGGCAAAGTTGGGATAAGAATTTTTACTCCATTGCCAACATCAGCACTCTCCTGGAGCAGGCAAGCACTAATTTTCCTTCCCACCAGTTGTAACAGACACAACTTTAAAAGTATATAATAAAGAATATAATTTCAGTGTACAGTCCCTTTTCCTTTCCTTTCCTCTCCCTTTCCCTTCCCTTCCCTTTCAGTCCTTCTTTATGCATCAAACCGAAGATAAGAAAACTCAAAGTCTCCCTTTTTCATAAGCCACATTTAAAGAGGAAATACAACTCTTCTTCCAGTTGAGAGGTGCTGGCCCAGGTTGCCCAGAAAAGCTATGGAGGGGTTCAAGGCCAGGTTGGACGGGGCTTGGAGCAACCTGGTCTGGTGGGAGGTGTCCCTGCCCAGGGCAGGGTGGAGGAACTGGGTGATCTTTCAGGTCTCCTCCAACCCAAACCATTCTATGATTGTACAGACTCATACTGGTCCAGAAGACCACCAGCACTGAGGTGACAGCAGTGAAGGTCATTACCCTCCTCAGCATTTCCCCCTGGCCTTGGGGAACTGGAAACAGAGCATTAGTGTTACTGCTATAAAGGCATGAAACTACACGTGAAGCCCAAGGGAGTCTCTCTCCCTTTTCAAATATACTCCATACAGCACATGTTTGATGAATACTAATTAGGTATAGTAGAAGCGTTTAATTTGTAATAATGAACTTCAAAGGCAAGATCTGTCTCCCTCGTCTTCAATCCAAGTAGACTCTTGTTAAGGTCAAGAGAAACACTAACACTGATCAATCTGGACTAATGAATATCAGCATAATCAATATAATTGCCTTTCTGTGCATGCATGTGTGCATACACACAACATACGCTAAGCACACACACATATATCTACATAAATTATGCAAATCATATCTGGGGCGGGGGGTGAGAAAGAAATAAAAGTCTTATTCAACATATTCATTAACAACCTGGATGAGGGGATGGTGTGTACCCTCGGCACGTTCACTGATGACACAAAACTGGGAGGGGTTGCTGACACACCAGAAGGCTGTGCCGCCATCCAGTGGGATCTGGACAGGCTGGAGAGTTGGGCAGAGAGGACCCCAATGAAGCTCAACATGGGCAAGTGTAGGGTGGTGCACATGGGCAGGAATAACCCCCTGCACCAGGACAGGTTAGGAGTTGACCTGCTGGAGAGCAGCTCAGCAGAAAGGGACCTGGGAGTCCTGGTGGACAACAAGTTTCCAAGGAGCCAACAATGTGCGCTCGTGGCCAAGAAGGCCAATGGCACCCTGGGGGGCATCAAAAAGAACGTGGCCAGCAGGTGGAGGGAGGTCATCCTGCCCCTCTGCTCTGCCCTGGGGAGGCCCCATCTGGAGCACCGGGTCCAGTTCTGGGCCGCCCAGTTAGGAAGGACAGGGAACTGCTGGAGAGAGTCCAGTGGGGGCTATGAAGATGATAAAGGGAATGAAGCATCTCTCTGCTGAGGAAAGGCTGAGAGACCTGGGGCTGTTCAGCCTGGAGGAGAGAAGGCTGAGAGGAGACCTCATCAATGCTGAGCAATAGCTAAAGGGCAGGTGGCAAAAGGACTGGGTCAGGCTCTTCTCAGTGGTACCCAGTGACAGGACAAGGGGCGATGGGCACAAACTGGAACATGAAAAATTCCATCTGAACATGAAAAGGAACCTCTTTCCTGTGAGGGTGGCAGAGCCCTGGAATGGGCTGCCCAGGAAGGTGGTGGAGTCTCCTTCTCTGGAGACATTCAAACCCCACCTGGACACGTTCCTGTGGGACCTGCTCTGGGTGACCCTGCTTTGGCAGGGGGTTGGACTGGGGGATCTCCAGAGGTCCCTTCCAACCCGACCATTCTGTGAAATAGAGTGCATTCAAAACTTGCTGGTGCTATTTATGATTAAAATACTACTTCCCGGCAGAACTTATAAAAATACAACAAATTGAACCATACATTTGGATGGGAAAAGGGAAATCAACAGGGTATGAAGCATCGGGACCGCCATGGAATCCAACTTTCTCAGCAGCACATTGTTCTGGAAGCCCATTAACAGAGAATTAGCAGATTTTAAGTAGATCATTTTAAAATTAAGACATAATGCAGAGTCATTATAAACAAGAAGAGCTGGTACTGACCTGCCTGCTCTAGACAGAAGAGATTGGGCAGCCCCCACCTCCACAACCGGGACAAAGCAACTAGATCTCTACTTGCAGAGATCTAATCAACGCTGTAATTGAGGAAAAACGCAGAGAGAGAGAAAGAGACTTGCTTCTCCTTTGGGCAATACAGAGCTTACCACACCTGTGATACTTCAATGACGCAGGTCTGATGACTTCTCTTAATTTAATGCTTTTCCATAGATAAGAACATAAGAAAAAACAATATGACACAAAAGGTCAAGTAAACCATTAAATGTAAGGTGAGCCATTTTCACTGAAGTGGCACCATTATAGTGGCACTTCACAGTCTCAAATGAAAGGGGTCTTGGATCAGCCTCGTTAGGTAATGACCTTTTACCTCTGTCTCACGCTTGAGTTACAGAAAACACTACTAATTAAATGATGACATTATAATGGTGGGAGCCCTCCTGTTCCTGCCTGCCTTCAGGATTTGCGCCCGCAGCTGCCCAGGAGTAGGAAGACTCTGAGGTTTGTGATGTGGAGGTGCAGATTTCTTGCTCACACCCTGGGGTTCAAACGACAGCCCCAGGCCATCACCTCCACATCCCACAGCCACCGGCAACATCACTGCCTTCTACACCTCCCACCAGTAATAACAGCAGCAATGAAAGCAGTATGGCAAATACGAAAGGCTTTAACAACACCAAGTTTTGCAACTGGAGAAATCACAGGAACAGGAGTATTAATAAAAAATTGTTCTTTCCGGCTGACACAGACCAGCAATAAAATGCTGCTGTAGGCAGTGAAGCACTGATCTTCTGTCAATGGTCTTCAACCACGGCACACCCTGCAGCCAACCTTCCTCTCCCATTCATTCTTTTGAAGAATTTTCCCCCTCTGCTTTACGTTATTCCTACAACCGCCAGCTGCAGCACTCCTTACTTGAACTGACTGCACATACACATACCTAAAATCCAAAATAACTCATATTGCAAGCCCTGTTAAGAACGCCTCGGGGCAGCATCCATGAACTTTTTTGCCACCACAATACAGCAGGTGTAAGTTCAAGCAAACATTCAATTTTCTGTCCTCCTAAGATGATGCTGGATTGGGCAAAAAAAAACCAAAAACCAAAAAGCAGTAACCGTAGGCTTTACATACCGAGAAGAGAAAATGTATGCTGCAACCCCAGACATTGCAAAGGTGGCAGTCAAGCTGTGTTCAGATTAGTGAGCTACAGAATAGAGGTGCTTTCCTAAATTAAAAAAAAAATAAAAATAGGAAGACTAGAATTGTTATTTAGTTGTCCCAGTCAAACATCAATGGAGATAAGAATGGTTTTCTTATGCATGTCCAATTATAACACTGTAGACATTCCCTCCCTCCTGAAATTCTGTGCAAAGTCACTGTAGGTATATTTTTGCCTAGCCCAATAGCAAATGCAATTCTTCCTAAGAGGCACAGTGATTTCCTGGAGTGAAAGGCACACCACGTCGTAGGATGCTATTTTGGGTAGAAAGCACCTCAAATGGACACAGGACTTGATACCACTTTCCAACCAACTTGTTTCCTTTCCCTGACTTGAGAAGAACGAGCCACGCTTACCCAACTTCCTTTTTAGTCAGCACATAGCACCCTGGCAGTTCTGAGTGGGAAAGAGCAAGCAGCCTCTCCTATTAACTCTTCCCAAACTGTAACAAGTGATGTTCCCCAGGGGTCAGTACGGGGTCCAGTCCTCTTCAATACATTCATCAATGACCTGGATGAAGGGATGGAAAATACCCTCAGTATGTTTGCTGATGACACAAAACTAGGAGGGGTGGCTGACACACCAGAAGGCTGTGCTGCCGTCCAGAGAGACCTGGACAGGCTGGAGAGCTGGGCCAAGAGAAACCTAATGAAATTTAACAAGAGCAAGTGTAGGGAGCTGCACCTGGGGAGAAATAACCCCCTGCACCAGGACAGGTAGGGGCTGACCTGCTGGAGAGCAGCTCTGAGGAGAAACACCTGGGAGTCCTGGTGGACAACAGGATGACCATGAGCCAGCAATGGGCCCTGGTGGCCAAGAAGGCCAATGGCATCCTGGGGGGCATCAGGAAGAGTGTGAGCAGCAGGTGGAGGGAGGTCATCCTGCCCCTCTGCCCTGCCCTGGGGAGGCCCCATCTGGAGCACTGGGACCAGTTCTGGGCTCCCCAGTTCCAGAAGGACAGGGAACTGCTGGAGAGGGGACAGCAAAGGGCCACAAAGATGATTAAGGGCCTGGAGCATCTCTCTTATGAAGAGAGGCTGAGGGACTTGGGTCTTTTTAGACTAGAGAAGAGAAAGCCGAGTGGGGGTCCAATCAATGCTTATAAATACTTTAAGGGAGGGAGTCAGGAGGACTGGTCTTTTCTCAATGGTGCCCAGTGACAGGACAAGAGGAAATGGGCACAAACTTGAGTATAAGAAGTTCCACCTAAACATGAGGAGGAACTTCTTTCCTGTGACAGTGGTAGAGCACTGGAACTGGCTGCTCAGAGAGGTAGTGGAGTCTCCTTCTCTGGAGACATTCAAAAACCACCTGGACAAGATCCTGTGCAACCTGCTCTAGGCAGACCCGCTCCAGTGGGAGGGTTGGACTTGATGATCTCCAGAGGTCCCTTCCAACCCCATATGATTCTATGATTCTATGACAGCACATGCTAAGGGCACTGATCAGCCCCCAAAGCTGGTGCCACTCCAGAGCATCTTACACACCAAGCGATTTTAGCTGCTAGTAGCACCGAGTCTTCTCCCCCCACATAAGCCTCAGATTGTGATCAAGAGGTTTCTCATTCAACAGATTTTCTCTGAAGGCACGAAGAAAAGTAGTCACTAGAAACAGCTGGGCATTTCACCATACAGCTCCTAGAGGGGATTTACATGCACATCAGTGGCACAGGACAGCCAAATAACGGCAGTACCAGTAGCCTCGGGGCTGAAAACAGTGAAATGAAACATCACAATCATTAAAAAAATCTGGTGGAAATATCAGCCTGATTGCTAATGAAAGCCAGCAACGGAAGAGGGCTGGTGGATGTTACACAGCGCATATAGAGAGTTTGGGTGCATCTCGTATGTTGGGTATGAAGCTCTTAGTTCTCATGTATTACTTACATGAAGTCGGGTTGATATTTCCCCAATGACACACCACTGTATTTATGACAGATGGCGACACCCTCAGTATTTGTGAAAATAATTACTTATAATAAAATAGACTCCTCACACTGACATTTTTATTGTCATTTAGCCAAGGTACAGTTTGTTCTGCAGCAGAGGAGAGAACCAGGATGCTCCCAACACAGCATCCCCCAATCACGGCTGATAAAGCCGATAGCCTGCTGCCACCAAAAGGAAAACACTGGAATTACTCCAGATGTAAAGCAGCTTTTTATTACCAGTGGAAATAATGCAGTAAATTAAACTTATGTAAGGAGAAGACAAATACAGTATTTTAATCAGGATAAAAAAAGTCTTTGAAAATCAAAAAATCTGGGGGTAAGAATTTGCAAGAGCCGATCTCCCCCAGTTTCTCGATGTTTTGAAACCGTGAAGACAGAGGGTAAAAATCAATTGCCAGAAGAACACTGAAAGGGTACCATTCTGCAGGGCGAGCCTTCCGAGGGCTTTGTTCTACCTTCCAGTATGTTCCACACAAGAAAATAAATGAGATTTTTAAATAAATAAGTGTAATAAGGTAACACGGTTCCTCTAGAAAATAAATTTGGCATTTTAGAAAGAGGTCAGATGATTCATGCACATTTATCAGACCGATGGGCAGGAAAGGAAACAGCTGGAAGAAGCAGATCATCACAACATCAACACAATCTTTTATAAATACAAAACCAGAACTACCCTATAGGCAAACCAGGGGAAAAGAAACATTTAATACTTACTGCTGCAGTGAATATGATATGGTTTTGTGGCCTTTATTCATCTCCATACTGTTCAGAGGTGCCATGCTCTGCACAGGTGGAATGCAGGGGGGGACAGAAAAGTCCTTCACCTTATTTATACTCAGCTCTAATACAAGCCAGTGGTTGATTTATGGTACTGATCCATGATTACTATTTAGAAGACATGAAGTAGTACAACAATTAAGTCACAAGGGCAATGAATCTCTCTGCTTCTTACAAGGTGGGCATCAGAGGAAAAAAAAATCCTCAAGAGAAAGGAATTATTCATCCATCTAATTTAGGTGCTTACACCTAAGCTTCTGATTATAAAGTCAACAGAAGACAGTATAAGACATCTTTTCCACATTGACCATTCAAAGCACCAGGGCTTCTACATGAGGTATCTGAAAAGGAACAGTATGGCCTCCTCCCAAAAGAATGTATTTGGTGTGATTAGGTACTGTCATCTCTGGAAACATAAAAGTTACCCCTCTTCTTCTGAACTTCAGATGCAGATCACTGCACACAGGGAAATGGCTGCACAAACGACTCCTCTCACTTTCTGTTGCTATTCTGCTGTTTGTTCCCCTTCCTCCACCACCCAGAGGAGGAAGGAAAAAACAAAACCACAAAAAGATAACAGAAACATGGTTGTTAGCAATTTAATCGTGCAGATTTTTCATAATGAACTCAAGAGCATTGTGATATTAAGACTGGAATAAATTTGCTCAGAAATTCACGTGACAATTGACACGCAGAGACAACACGGAGCTTGCTCACATCCAGGATATGTGTCCAAAGGCTGAGACATTAACCGAGATGTTATAAGCCCAGAGGAACAATTTTGAAGTTCGCCATTATCAGCAAAGAACAACATAGCACAAAAAATGCCCCATGTTTAAATCCACAGAGATACTTAAAAGTATCCCAGGCACCTCTCTGAAGTACCCGTGTGTATGCTCTGCAGTTCTCAGCTGCTTAAAGGTTTAGTTGAGCAACTCATCCCCTCACCTCCCCCTGCCACACCATCCAAACAGAAGGAAATCACTCACACCACGTCTCTGTCTGATGCCTTCAGACAAAGGATTTTTCCACTATGTAGATGGAGGAAAAGGAAAGTAAGTTTAAGCCTCCCTACTTCCAAAGCACAACTAATAACCTTTCCTCCCCACACCGGGAGTTGTGAAAGAGAGATGGCCCTCAAAATGACCAGAAAGTCAAGGGATTTTTTTTAGGATGCTCTACAACAGAGAGCCTGAAACTATCCATGGGACATAGGTGTTACTTCTTGTAGGTCACCCACTAGAAATAAGCACCCCAAAATCGATATAAAGTTGTGATCTGTACAAAGTAGTTCGTCTATTGCTTAGCTCAAAACTCCAACTTTAAAGTGTGCTGAACTGCATAAACTTTGGTTATTTCCCTGGAATTCTGTCTATAAGGAGATGAGCAGAGTGGTGGCAATGAAGACCACGAGACACACCTGACTACAGTGAGATGCTAATTCACATTGGAAGGTGTGACCTTGAAGACCACAGTTGTTACCAGTTTTGGTTCTTAAAGCAGCACACGGGAAACGTGACATTCTCTCCCCAACTTACTGCCATCCTCCTAAGCTGTATGCCTATGTTACAACAATGCATAAACGTCCAGTAATTTTAATCACCTGTATTTTCTGGGGCCTAAATTAACATTCTGTCCAGAAGAGGACACCTCAACAGTTCTTGAATAAGAGTTGTATTTGAGAGGGAAAGGAAAAAAAAAAACCAACCCACAGACAAAACCAGAGTGTCTGAAGTCCTGCAAGAATCAATCTTTATGATTCAGCTTTCATTCCAGGCTTGTCATGGCATCATGTGATCATTAAAGAAACAACGGACCCTTCATAAAAGCAGAAAATGAGTGCCAGCATCCTCATCAAATCCCAAATCTAAGTTTCTCTAGCTATTTTCTCTGGATGTGGCACCACCTTTTCTTCTGGCCTCAGACACCTCCCGCTGGCTGAGCAGCTGTCACATTGCAGGGATGGCTGAGGAGCTCCCCATTCCTGCAAACAAAACCAAAGCCTACACAGGGCTTGGAGATTATTCATATAAGGTTATCGTTTATCTAAAGTTACTGCACTGCTGCCTTGAAAGAACTAGAAAAATACTAGCCGTGTTCCATGTGTTACCTGACACACCTCTCGGAGGCAAGTCAAAAGCACCTCAGAAAAAAGCACCAAGAAAAACAGGTGAGGGGAAAAAATAAAAAAGGATATAACCGTTAGGTCTGAAAAATCACTATCAGAACATTGGAGAACAGGTACCACAGTAAAATTTGGTTTAGGCATATTTAGACAGGAAACTAATTTAAAGAATGAAACTGAAAAGCAAATAAAGAGTTGAACAAGAATCTACAGCGAAGTGTTGAAATATCAGCCAGAGTACAGGGGGGACAGGGAACATAGGAAGAATTAGTTTCTTTTTTCCTCAAGGAATAGGATACAGCAGAAAGCCATCTTTTTCTCAGGGATACTGTCAGGCAGAACTCAAAACTTTCTGGCTTTTAGCCATGGATTCAGACATTGATACTTAGGTTATTTCCTGAGCTCTGGTAGTGCAAGTCAGCATCACCTCACGGACAAAGCATGGAAAAGGCAGCGAGCCCAGTTCTGAGAAACTCCAGTTCAGTGCTCAGTACCTCACCAGCCACTGACTTCACCCCACTCCCATGTGCCAGCAAAAGAGCTTGCTGCTGAAGAGAGAGCACACCTTGCTTCCAGCCCACCTTCACTCCTGGCTACATAGTCCCAACCCCTCCTTCAACCATCCCTGATGCCTGTCACATCTTTGTCATGAGACAAGTTAAAGACAGGAACTTCACAGTAATTATGGTTTTTTTTTTTCCCTTTCCTTCCTTTGAGTAGTTACTCGATAACATAACAGAAACCTGTCAGCTCACAGAGTGGTCCAGAAAGCAACATAGTTGTCAGAAGGTAAGAAGCTGCAGAATCACAGAATCATATGGGGTTGGAAGGGACCTCTGGAGTCCACCCCCCCCTTGCCAAAG
Source organism: Calidris pugnax (assembly GCF_001431845.1). Lineage (NCBI taxonomy): Eukaryota > Metazoa > Chordata > Aves > Charadriiformes > Scolopacidae > Calidris > Calidris pugnax. The sequence goes on from NW_015094507.1 coordinate 2,974,227, forward strand.
CAGGTGCAGCTTTGGTCGAGAAGGTCCAGAAGTGGATTGGGTGAAGGAGGCAAGACCAGAGATTCCAGCAATACCATACTTCCTAACTGGCACACTGTGTCTGGCAGAACCTGGGGCAGACCCAACTGTTCTGCCCACTGTCCTCAGGCATGGAACCACAGAATGGTTTGGGCTGGAAGGGACTTTAAAGACCATCCAGTTCCCACCCCCTGCCCTGGGCGGGGACACCTCCCACCACACCAGGTTGCTCCAAACCCCCTCCAACCTGGCCTTGAACCCCTCCAGGGATGGGGCAGCCACAGCTTCTCGGGCCAACCTGGGCCAGGCTCTCACCACCCTCACACCAAACAAGTTCTTCCCCACAGCTCAGCTCCATCTCCCCTCTTTCAGGGTCAAGCCCTTCCCCCTCCTCCTAGGGCTCCCCGCCCTGATACAGAGTCCCTCCCCATCTCTCCTGGAGCCCCTTGAGGGACTGGAAGGGGCTCCAAGGTCTCCCCGGAGCCTTCTCTTCTCCAGGCTGAACCCCCCACCTCTCTCAGCCCCCCCTCCCAGCAGAGGGGCTCCAGCCCTCCCAGCATCTCCGGGGCCTCCTTTGGCCCCATCCAACAGCTCCATGTCCTTCTGCTGGTGGTGGCCCCAGAGCTGGCTGTAGCCCAGCATACCCAACAATAAAGAAACACCAAATAGGAAGCAGGTTCTCCACCAGGTGCAGTCCCTTCCCCCATGCACAGAGGTGGGGGGGCTGCTGGTGACAGCGCTGTGGGCATTTTGTGGTAATTTCTCTCTTAAAAAGCGCACACACACACACACACAGAGTTACTTTTGACCTTGCAACAAATAAGAGCCCAGATGAAAGCAAGGAGTCAACTCCTTTTGAGCTTTCTGAGGTGGCTTTTTTTTTTCCTCACCCTACAGACTCACACGAGGTGAGCCCAAGGCTCCTTCAGAGAAGGGCGATTTAAAAGACATTCTTTTGACCATCTTCGGCGGCACAAGCGGCGGGGCCGGGGAAGCACAGCCCGAGAAGCTGCGGCGGCTTTATTTGTGCGGAAAAAACGACGCTTTTTTTCACAAATACCCACTGCATTAATTTGTTTTCCCTCAGGAACGTCCTCAGAATCCACGGCCCCAGCGTCCAACCCCTCGCCCTCCCCTACCCCTGGCTGAGGGGAGCGGGGCAGACCCCCCCCCCCCCCCCCC
>NW_015094507.1:2975502-2975727 GCF_001431845.1 Calidris pugnax
CCCCCCCCCCCCCCCAGCCCGGGGAGCCCCTCACACCTGCAGCAGGCCGCCCATCTTGGCTCGCAGGGCGCGGAACTCCTCCGGCGCCGCCTCGGGGTAGAGCTGCCCGCGCAGCAGCTCCTCCGTGATGCCGGTTTTGCCGTGGTAGGCGGCCTGGGCGATGCCGCTGAGGAGCCCGCTCAGCGGTTTGGAGCCATCCACCACCGGCGGCGGCGGCTCCGGGGC
>NW_015094507.1:2975737-2981561 GCF_001431845.1 Calidris pugnax
GCTTTTATTGGAGACAAACACCGAGGCCCCGGAACATTTAACTCATTACCCAAACAATCGACAATTCTTCCCCTCCCCGACCGCCCCACGCAACGTCTCACAGCTGGCAGTGACAAAACACCCTTCCCCACCCAAGCCCTTTCCCCTTAACCAGACCCAAAGGTTCGACAAATCTCCGCTTTCCCAACTGTTTCTTCAAGAAAAAGCACTCCACTTTACTGAATTTTCAGGAATTTTAAGGAAAGGTCCATAGGCTTCGCTCCGTGCCCTGGGCTAGAAGATGCAGGGGAGAGCACAGAACTCAGGGACAGTGAAGGAAAAGATACTAACAAAAAATGAGTGTCTTCTCTGTGCACCATCCTATACAAGTTTAAATATCAAAAAAATATTAAAATGCTTTGCCTGCACAAGCATCTGCAGCCACAAGCAAGACTGTGTGCTCTCAAGAGAGGTGTCTACAGCAAGTTTTCTTCTGCTGGTAACACGGTGGCATCACCTACCACCCCGTTTCCATCATTTAAGCCCTTTGTAGCTGCACTCTTTATGATATACAAGAAATAATCACATTGCTCAAATATAGAAAAATATAAGTCTGTGATTGACAGGGTGTCCGTCCTGCCCAGTTCTTTACTCTGCATCCTTCTGTGAGCGGAGAACGGGCAGACAAGTTCCTTTCACTCTTTAAGTATTGTCCAAACAAACTAAGAATGTCCTTCTTCTTGTGGGAGATTAAACAGCGCCTTTAGGAAGCATCAAGGAATCCGGAGAAACAGGAGCTTCTTTCAATATGTGCCATGAGAAACAGAAATCTGAGCCCTCCGGGACCCAAAACTCCTCTCTAGTGAGTGGGGTGACCATTGCTGGTGGTTAAGGAGACAAGGGAGCAGGGAGTTCTCTCCTCCTGGCTTCTCCCCATCGTCACGGAACGTTCCGTCCAATTCCTGTCACTCCTGTTCAAACGTCTGGAGATGCAGTTCCTCCACGATACGCTTCCTTCCACCACAAGCTGCAGTATGTCATTAAGTCCTAACGAGCAACGCTGGTTTACTGACTTAGGCTGAGGTACAAAGACAATTTTCTTCTTAAAACTGCTTTTTTCTTCCCCGATCTCAGCCTACTTAGCGCCCTGCGTGAAGGTGGCAAGAAAGCTGGTTGAAAAGTGTATTTTGACTTCAAAACCAGTAGAAAATTATTCAGAATGCACATGGCAGCAACCAGTGACCTGCATCCTTAAGAATATTATTTATTTGTTTTCGTAAACAACCTTATTTTTTAAACAAATTAAAAATACATTGAAAAGTCTCTCTATTTATATATACACAGTACATGTTCAAACTTCATTTCATTGTGATGCCATCCATGGTTTTAAGCAAAAAAAAAAAAAAAAACCAAAAAAAGCTCTTGATCCAAAACCAGGTTGCGTTAGGGCCCCCGTGGGCAGCCCAGCCCTTTGGGGAATAACTTCATTTATTATTTATCACCTGAACCGTTTTGCGGCCGTAATGGTAATAGCTGTAGGCAGACGTCACCGTCGTAAAAGCTGTGATGCACCTTTGGGGAAAACAGTTCCTGTAAGTCATTGTGAGTCCGAGATCGATAATCCAAAGTGTTATTTTCAAGCACCTTCCCTATTTTCACACTACGCAGCCAAGGAACGTGTCGTACAGAGGTGGAGTTTGCAGTTTCTACCCTGAAATTCAGTACTAAGCAGAGGATTAGATACACAAAGGAACTGCCGCTCAGCGCTACGCAGCGTGCTTTGGTAATCGCACAGCAGGCTAAATTTTTACAATATTAGCACTTGTTTTAGCAAAGGGAAGACAAAAATCTATTTTGGTATTTGTACCCTATATATTTTTTTTACTAGCTTGAGAACTGACCTATGTGAGAAACTATCCCTTTGTAGTAGGAAAGTGGAACGTTACAATCACACGAGGCTTGAACTTACCATTTTAACAAGTTCCAAAGCTAAAGCACAAGTTTCAGCTTCAGCCTCTCTTGTTCCTTTCCCAGAAGCTGGGTAATCATCATCTATCTCTCTAAATGAGCAGCGTTCCTCCGTGTGTGAGGCCCAGCTAGAGCCCTGCCCTCCCTGGACACACGGCCAGACTCACCCAAGGTCACATCTGAGAAGGCTTTCAGAGGACACCCAGCACTCCTCCTCCTCCACCCACAGCATGGTGACTCTCTCCGAGTCCCAGGCAAGCAGCTTTCACAGATGCAATTCTAGATTTGGTTTACCAACAGGATGATAAACCACACTGACTATTAAGAACTATTTAAGTTCCTTAAAAGCTTTGGGGTTTGGCTTGGTGGTTTGTTTTGTGGTTTTGGGTGGGTTTTTTTTGTTTTGTTTTGTTTGTTTTTTTCTAAAAGACAATTAAGACTGGATTTTCCACTACTTTAAGTTATAAGTAATTCCACTATCTGCTGTTCACCCTCTTGTTCTGAACTCACAGCCGTGGTTCAGACACAGCTCAGACCTCACACGACAGCTGTTACTTAAGGAGGTATGGTCCTGTTTCCATTTCATCCCTCCCATAATCTACCAAGAATCACCAGTTTCTTCAGATGCTTTTCAAAGAGGCTCCAGAAACCTGAAGATTTCAGGAGAGCAGGTACAGCATAAAGCAAAACCAAGAAAACACCTCCCATCTATTTCTACTGGTATCAAGGTTGCTTTTTCAAGGAATAAATAAAGAATCCACACAACCTTTCTGCCCACTCCTTTCTTTCCTATTAATCTGAACTTATACTTTGCCTGTGTACACCAAGTCTATTCTGAAGACTTGTTTCTTAGCTGTTATTCATGGATCTTAATTAGTTTCATTGGGCTACCTTTTGCTTGTGTTGTAAATCAAGTACCAATATCTAGCTCCTGTGTCAGTTAAGAACAAACGTGCAAGAATTCAGGCACATGGATCATCTGGGCACAGGTGGGGTTTTTTCATTCCACACAATTCTATTAATCTCAATCACCAGTTTCTTTAGGAGAAAAAGAAATTATCTGAAAAAACAGCAGAGATGCAGTTACCATAATGTCTGCAGATACACGCTGTCCACGTAATCGAAAACAGGAGCTGCTAAAGAAGCCGCCACCAACATCAGCTGAACCGCTGTATTCATCTGATAAAAGCAAAAGAGGAAACGTGAGCAAAACAAGGACGTGTCCTAGGTAAGGAATACCAATATGCACTTTGATTACTGGCTTAAGTACTAGCTTATATGCACAAAATTTATTTAGAGACCTCTTTTAGTGAGGCATCTTACACACTTGAAATTAGCACGTGCTCTGACAGGGTACAGCTGAAAATCTGTCAGGATTTAAGTTGCCCCCAAGTTAATTGGTGCTGTTTTGAAACCACACTCAGCAGTAAACAGCCCCCTCCCTCCAAACTACACACCACCCCAAGTACCGAGGAGTTACCTTTTGTAACTCTTACCTTGCTAATGAATGTTGGTTTTAATTGGGCAGTAGCGTAACAAGGGTTAAAATACCTACTGAGTGTTCTCTGTTGGGGTAGAAAAGAGAAGGAAAAAAAGGCAATTATAGCGTATTCCATTTGATATACCTCTTCACATGATACAGAAATGTCAATTGTAGCACTAAAGAATTATACTGCTGCTGCTCTTACACGATTTATCACACATCATACACGGGGCTGGGGTTAAGTTATCAGTAGCTCTGACTCATCCATTATGAGACCTATTTTATATTCTGCTTACAAATCTATCTGGCAAAAGAACAAGCACAGCATTACATCTTAGGCCATCCACTCCAGCTTTGAGCAACCAGCAAGTCTCAAGATAAAAATCTCTTGGTTACACCTTTTCTAAACACTTATTCATTTTTTTTTTTTTTTAAATACATGTGAAACTACAGAAGATTTAATCAAAGTGTTCATCCAATTTTGTTTAATGCTATACACTTACCGGTGGAGAAAGAGTTTTGTATCGCACATAAAAAACAGCAGCAATGAGCGCTACATCCCTCAGGATAATCATGGAAGTGAGTGAAACTGAAAAACCAAGCCAACAGGATCTAGTGAAAAATCACATCCACGATTAAAACCCAAACTAAATCAAAAGAGCACAAAATATGAAGCAAGAAGAAATAACCCCTCTCAACTTCTTCTGAACAAGATTTACGCATGGCTGAAGATTTTTAACGTGACTTCTGGAAGTCTTAAAACAATCCAGTCTATGAGAAAGCTTTTCATTATTGCTTTAGAGAAAGTACATTTGAAACTGGCAGTGGCGCTTTTTGTTTTGCAGGTCTGTTGTGGTGGGCGAGCCAAGTTGTTTTTTTTAAGAATTTAATAGGAGCAAATAGCAAAGTGCAGCTGACAAAGCCAGAGTTTTGAGCTATAAACAGTTTTCCTTCTAGACACACAAATTACACACGTATGCATATTACTATGCATAAAATGTGTTCGGTAGCACATGCAAGTAATGACCTTTTCTCACCTGGGATAAGGTTTGCACAAGTGAGGCTCACATAGAGCACGCTGATGAGAATTTTATCAGCCAGAGGATCGAGAGCACTTCCCAAAGCCGATTTTTGATTAGCCCAGTTTCGTGCAATAAATCCATCCAACTAGGAAAGACAAAAGTTCAACGCTCCTCTGTTAGAAAGCTAAGACTAAATACAGCTTATATACACGCCGCTGTTACAGAGGTATCTCATGAATGACAGCAGGCAACACAGCTAGTTTAACTACGATGAAACAGGACACCCGTTAGCTGACATTTGCATCATGCTTTTTTTTCACACCGCATTCCAGATTGGGGAAGCCTCTGTACGTATTCAATTCTCATAATTTAAAAAATAAATAAGAAAGGGGAAAAGGAAAAGATAATTTAAAAAAAAAGTAACTGATGTTCTAAAATTCACATGATTACTGTCACGACGGGTGCACCGGGCACACCAGCACACGGCAACGGAGCACTAGATGCATGAGGACCGAGTGGACAATGCCCACCTGGGGCTGGGCAGGGAACCCTGCCATCCCCTTTGCTCCACCAGCACTAAGTCCCCTTCGGGCATCTGCCAGCTCCCTTCGCGATGGCGCAAAGTTTGTTTCTAGCATTTCTAGAAGACAATGAATATAAAAAACTAATCTGTTTATTCGTTCCCTTTTCTTCACCGGAGTCTTAAAGTTTTCAGCGCACGTCAACGGGATCACCGTAACCCACGCTGCCCCCAAAGGTGTTTCCAAGTTGAGGGGAACGTACCAAATCCGTCACGCCGGCCAAAACAAAGACACCCAGTGCAACATTGAAATTTTCTTCAACAATCAAATAGCCTAAAACCGGTGCCAAACCCATCCTTGCCATGGACAGTATATTTGGGATTGTCCAGGGGTTTTCATACTGCAAAGCAAGAAAGCAAAAAAAAAAACTTCAGGCCAGGAAGGCAAACCCTAACTCAGCAGGTAACAGAATTAATGGAGATAAACACGGGCTGTAAGTTGAAACGGCCAGAAAGTTCTTTGGAAGCAGCCTGCTGTTTGCGCAAGACACACCGACACGGCCTCCAACGACTAAACATTAACTTCACCTTCCAAAGGGAAACAAATGGTGCCACCCAGAGACTCCCAAACCCCCTTTTTCTGACCCAAGTTCGGGCACCACACCCGTTTCCAGGGGGGCTACCAAGGGGCTCCCCCCACGGGGCCGCAACGCCCACCCCCCCCTTCCCCTCCCCTCAGCGGCGGGGGCAGCTTCCCACACCCACACGGCGACAAACCGACGGCCACCCCCCGGGTCACCTACCAGCTCGGCGTACCGCCCCGCCACACGCTGCTCCCGGGGCAGGGGGGGG
>NW_015094507.1:2981571-2981772 GCF_001431845.1 Calidris pugnax
CCCTCCGCCAGAGGCCTAGTGCCGCCGCCCGCCCGCCTCCGCCCCGCCCCGCGGAGGAGCCCCCAGAACCCCCTGCCCAGCCAAGCAGCGGCCAGCATGGTGCGGGGGTTGGCGCTTAGCCGCCCGCGGCCCAGCTACGACCCGGCCCGAGGCAGCCAGCGGCCTCCCGCCGCCGCCGCCATGAGAGACCGGCGGGGGGCC